>NC_086446.1:20786453-21086453 GCF_028390025.1 Pseudophryne corroboree | reverse complement strand
TAGTCCCGCCCCCTGACTCAGTCAGATCAGTTCTTTCCACAGCGATTATAGGCAGGAACATTAGGTAGAGACCTGTACAGGCGATAAGAACACACATGCACACCCTTCCATACAAGAAGGAAGAGGTTTTTAGTGTTTGTCTAGATCCTCAAATCAGATGCGTCCGGGTGGGATCCCTGTGGATACCTGTGGACATAAGAGAAATCACGTTATCAACGGTAAGTTCTTACCATAACGTTTATTTCTCTGGCTGGGTCCACAGGATTATCCACAGGATAACATTGGGATTCCCAAAGCCATTTTAGTGGTGGGGACGCTCCTGATTGCACAGGAGGACCTTTCGCCCGAAGTCTGCGTCATGAGAGGCAAAAGTATCCAAGGCATAATGTCTGATGAATGTGTTTATGGAAGACCATGTGGCTGCCTTACATATCTGTTTTGCTGATGCACCCTGTTGTGCGGCCCAAGAAGGACCTACCTTACGTGTAGAGTGTGCAGAGACATTAGCCGGAATAGGGAGATCTGCATGAGAATAAGCTTCAGATATTACCATTCGGAGCCATCTCGCCAGCGTCTGTTTACTAGCAGGCCAACCTCTCCTATGGAATCCGTAGAGGATGAAGAGGGAATCTGTTTTCCTGATGGCACTAGTACGATCTATGTAGATTTTTAAAGACCGGACCACGTCCAGTGACGCTTCTCCCGCAGATAGTCCCGATACCTGAAAAGCTGGGACTACAATCTCTTCATTGAGGTGAAACTTTGACACCACCTTTGGAAGATAACTAGATCTCGTTCTGAGAACTGCTCTGTCTGGAAAAAAACTTAGGAAAGGAGACTTACATGATAATGCTCCTAAATCTGACACTCTTCTGGCTGACACCATTGCCAGTAAAAAAAGAACTTTAACCGTTAACCACTTAAGATCTGCTCTCTCAAGTGGTTCAAACAAAAGACCCTGGAGAAATTTAAGAACTAAATTCAAATCCCAGGGAGCTGCAGGAGGAACAAATGGAGGTTGAATATGTACTACTCCTTGGAAAAAAGTACGTACATCCTGTAGGTCAGCAATCTTCTGCTGAAACCATACAGTCAACGCTGAGACTTGCACCCTCAAGGAAGCAACCTTCAACCCCTTATCCAATCCTGCCTGCAGAAAATCCAAAATTTTAGCTACTTTAAAGGCTCTTGGATTGTAATTTTTTCCAGAACACCAATGAATATAGGCTTGCCATATTCTATGATATACACGGGCCGAAGAAGGCTTTCTTGCTCTAAGCATGGTTTGGATTACTTGCTTTGAAAATCCTTTAGCCTCTAAGATAGAGGTTTCAACAGCCATGCCGTCAAAGACAGGCGATCCAGATGACTGTGACAACAAGGACCCTGCATTAACAGATCTGGACGTTGAGGGAGCAGTATCGGTGCTTCCACAGACATTCTCCACAGATCTGTGTACCAATGCCTTCTTGGCCAAGCTGGAGCTATTAGAATGATTGCTCCTTTTGCCTGTTTTATCTTTCTCACTACTCTGGGTAACAGAGATATTGGAGGGAACAGATATGCCAGCTGAAACCTCCATTCTACTGACAGTGCGTCTACCAGGACTGCTCCTGGGTCCCTTGTTCTTGATCCGTACCTCGGAACTTTGTTGTTTAGACGAGACGCCATAAGGTCTATCTCCGGTAGACCCCATCTGTTCACCAGTGTCTGAAACACTTCTGGGTGTAGTGCCCATTCGGTTTCCTGAATGGTGTGCCGACTGAGAAAATCCGCTTCCCAATTTAGTACACCCGGGACAAATACTGCTGACAATGCTGGGAGATGGAGTTCTGCCCACTTTAGAATGGGAGTTACTTCCTCCATCAGACTCTTGCTGTGAGTCCCTCCTTGATGATTTAGGTATGCTACTGCCGTCGCATTGCCTGAGCGGATCTGGACTGGTCTTCCTTGTAGATTTTCCTTTGCCTGAACTAGGGCCAAGTAAATGGCTCTTATTTCTAACAGATTTATCGGCAGGCGACTTTCCCTTGCGGTCCATTTTCCCTGGAACCATAGGCTTCCGAGTACCGCCCCCCAACCTTGCAGGCTGGCATCTGTCGTCAGGACTTGCCACTCTTTTATCCAAAAGGATCTCCCCTCGTTTAAATAGTCTGTCTGTAGCCACCATGCTAGAGACCTTTTTACATTTACTGGAATCTTTATCATCTGCTTCTTTATTGTTTGATGATTTCCGTTCCATTTTGTCAAAATGAGATGCTGCAATGGTCTGGAATGGAATTGCGCATATTCCACCATGTCGAACGTCGATGCCATCAGACCCAACAGTTGCATTGCTGCATGGACTGACATTGTCTGGGCTTGCAACGCTTCCTGAGCCATGACCTGCACCTTGACTATTTTCTTCTCTGGTAAGAGAACTCTCTGTAGGTCTGAATCCAATATGGCTCCCAAATGAACCATCCGCTGTGATGGATTCAGGGACGACTTCTCCCAATTTATGAGCCACCCGTGTCTCTGTAAACAAACTATCGTCTGTTGGAGATGGCTCAACAGTAAATCTTGCGACTGTGCTAAGATTAATAGGTCGTCTAGGTATGGGAATATCCTTATCCCTTGTTTGCGCAGACAAGCTGCCATAACCACCATGATCTTGGTAAACACCCTGGGTGCTGTAGCTAGCCCGAAGGGCAGAGCTTGGAACTGGAAGTGTTCCTTGAGTATGGCAAACCTGAGGTAACACTGATGTGATAGTGCTATAGGCACATGTAGGTAAGCATCCCGCACATCCAGAGATACCATATAGTCTCTCGGTTTCATATTTAGAATTGGTCGATATGACCCATTTGGTTTCTGGATTAGAAACAGATTGGAGTAATACCCCTGTCCCTTTTGTGATGGAGGTACTGGGACAATCACACCTGACTGCAGTAATTTTTGGACTGCTTCTTGCAGGGCATTGGCCTTCGACTCTATATGAGACGGGCTGGTGCAAAAAAATCTTTGAGGAGGCTGCCTCCTGAATGGGAACCCATACCCCTGAGATACTACCTTCTGCACCCAGGCATCTGTTGTTGACTGTTGCCATGTGTGTGCAAATTGCAGGAGTCGGCCCCCAACCCTGGAATCCTCCAGGCGGAGGCCAGTCTCTTCAGGCTGAGGGCTTCTGTTCAGGTTTGGAAGCTGGCTTTTTGCTAGCCCACTGCTTCCTACCCCTGGATTTAAACTGGGGTTGTTTAGGCTCCTCTTTACCTTTCGCTTTGCTTTGCCAGCAAAATGAGCGAAATTTTAAACCCTTGGACTTAGGGTTGTAGGTAGCCGGAAATCTGACCTTCTTCGATTCAGCCTCTGACTCTAGGATATCCGATAAAGGTTTTCCAAATAATATATTACCCACGAAAGGCAATGCTTCCAATTCCTTCTTGGACTCCGCATCTGCCTTCCAGGTCCGTAGCCAGACTGCTCTGCGAGCGACTACTGCCAGGGCTAAAGCTTTAGAAGCAACAGTGCCTACATCAATGGCTGCTTCTTCTAAATACTGGGCAGATTGTCTTAAACGATCCTCTTGCTCCCTAGTAGGAGAGGGGATGTAATTCTCTAGTTCCTCTATCCATTCGCCCATTGCCTTTGCTACCCAGGCCGAAGCCATAGCAGGTCTTACCACTGCACCCACAAGAGAAAAAATATTTTTCAATAGGCTCTCTACCCTCCTGTCTGTGACATCATTCAAAGAGGTAGATGACAGTGGCAAAGCAGATTTGTGCACGAGTCGCAGAACAAGCGCATCTACTTTTGGAGGAACTTCTCTCTTCGAACAATCTCCAGCAGGAAATGGATAATAAGAATCCCATCTCCTAGGAATCTTTTACTTTTTACCGGGCGCTGCCCAAGACTCATCCATCATTTCCGTCAACTCCTCTGATGCTGGAAATTCAGCTTTCACTGACTTTGTTCGTTTGAATACAGGTGCTTTTGCTTTTAACGCCATCTTAGCTGGTTCTTCCAGAGAAAGCACAGCCTTTACTGCATTAATGAGTTCAGCTACATCATCTGAACTAAAGCTCTGCGACTGATCATCATACGGAGTTGAATCTATTGTTTCCGCATCATCATCCGATGTATCCTCTTGTGTAGTTTGCCATACCGACGTATCTGTCTTAGTCTTACCTACCCCTTGGTTGCTTGTAGAGGCTACTGGAACCAAACCATGGGAAGGGAGCTGCATGTATGGGTTCATAGTGTAACCTAACCCCTGAGGTGGTGCTACTGGAGCTAACCTGTCCGCTATTGAAGACAGAGTCTTTGCGAACATATTCCATGGTGGCTCTACTGGAGGTTGAACTAACTCCTGTTTTTTACTTCGCTGAAAAGCGAAACAGTTTGCACACAAACCCTCATAAGTGACCAATTGAATCATATCAATTACCCCTGACTTACAAGATAAGCATGTTAGGGCTGTAGGAGTGCTTGACAAATTCTCCTCATCACTTTTGCCGCTCACAGACATTTTTTCTGATATTGACTACACAATTTTGTGACTGAACCACACCCTATAATCAGTATATAGAGGTGAAATCAATCTGACCACAGTGCACCTGATTTGAGGGTCAGAACAGGACTGACATTACACAGAAAAGTCAGCACACATACTAGCAGTCAGTCACATGTTAAAGCATTAGACATTGTCATATGAGAATACAACCTCCATAATAACTTATACATAAGTAGGAAAATTGTACTTCTGTTTAACTGGTTCTTTTTCAACATAACATGCAGAAAACACAGTAATATACAGGTCTCATATGCAATAGGTACTAAAAATTAACAGTGCACACTAAGAAGTAGAAGGAATTTTTAGTACTGTATACCCTGCCTCCAGGGAGCGGGATACAGGGAGACTCACCACACTTCCATATCCAAGCAAAGACGCTCGAAAGACGCTGAGTGGATTCAGACGCTACTGGTGTACACTGCCGCTCTTGGTAACTGATAACGGACACGGACGCTCACCAACGGACACAGACGCTGAGCGACTCCACGTGCATGCAGACACTAAAGGCCTGCGACTCGGTCTGGGCGGGTTTATATCCAGTGTACACAACCGCAGCGTCTAAGCTGCGACCGAGTACCCTCGTGGTAGCGTCTGAGCCGGAAGTGAGGTCATTCAGTTCATGAAACGAGAGACCCGCGGGAACTGCCCATGAACTCGGAGGAGGGACGGCCAGGAGAGCGTCTGAAACCCCCTGTTGACTTAAACTCCCAGGATCGCGGCCTCACCTAGTCCTGGCGCCTATGATCCCCGGAGCGTAGCGCTGTCACACTCGAGATGTTCGGCGCATCAACACACTGTTTGTAGTCTCCACCAAATCAGCGTAGCTGTGTCCTGACCCCTCTAGTAAGAGGAAGTCCATATACTCACTGTCTCCCCATGCTTCGGCCACAGCCTGGTAACGTCTGCTGGACCTGCTAGAAATCCGACACAGACGCCCGTCGAGACAGCACTGTACCGCGAAGGTAAGCGTTGTTGCGACCCGGTGGAGAGTTGTTGGAGCGACTCTTTCTAATACACGTTTAAGACGCTGTTAAGAGAAGTCGCTCAAACCAATACAGTAAGTCTATAAAAATAAAGTAATGAAAACTTGAGGCTGCTTTCACAGCAGCCCTGTGACCATGCGGCTTCCTGCCGCACCAAGCAAAAAACTGATCTGACTGAGTCAGGGGGCGGGACTATATAGTGGAGGCCCCAATGCATCCTGGGAGGCCAGAAAGCTTGTGACCGTGTTGGTGCCATTTTCGCTGTCGCTCGACAATATCCCAATGTTATCCTGTGGAAAATCCTGTGGACCCAGCCAGAGAAATATGAGCATTGTGTCAATGTCCGAATATTTATGGACCTGACTGTATATATGTGATTCCGTTATACAGATTCCTGTAAAGCCCCATACCTCTTCCCTGGTACACACAGCCCATATGTCATCATTCCTCACACATATATATGTGATACGCTATTCCGTTATACAGATTCCTGACACGCCCCATATCACTCCCCTGGTACACAGCCCATACATTATCATTCCTCACACATATAATAAGATTTTACTTACCGATAAATCTATTTCTCGTAGTCCGTAGTGGATGCTGGGACTCCGTAAGGACCATGGGGAATAGCGGCTCCGCAGGAGACAGGGCACAATAATAAAAGCTTTAGGATCAGGTGGTGTGCACTGGCTCCTCCCCCTATGACCCTCCTCCAAGCCTCAGTTAGGATACTGTGCCCGGACGAGCGTACATAATAGGGAAAGATATTGAATCCCGGGTAAGACTCATACCAGCCACACCAATCACACCGTACAACTTGTGATCTGAACCCAGTTAACAGTATGATAACAACGAAGGAGCCTCTGAAAAGATGGCTCACAACAAGAATAACCCAAATTTTATAACAATAACTATATACAAGTATTGCAGACAATCCGCACTTGGGATGGGCGGGGATCCGGTCTGAAGATCGACAGTGCCTAGGTCGACAATGTTTAGGTCGACCACTATTGGTCGACAGTCACTAGGTCGACATGGATGGAAGGTTGACAGGGTTTCTAGGTCGACATGTGCTAGGTCGACAGGTCTAAAGGTCGACATGAGTTTTTTTATTTATTTTTTCATTTTTTTATTTTTTCATACTTAACGATCCATGTCGACTACGATTGGAACGGTAAAGTGTGCCGAGCGAAGCGGTAGCGGAGCGAAGGCACCATGCCCGAAGCATGGCGAGCGAAGCGAGCCATGGGAGGGGACGCGGTGCGCTAATTTGGGATCCCGGTCACTTTACGAAGAAAACGACACCAAAAACAAACAAAAAAAAACCTCATGTCGACCTTTAGACCTGTCGACCTAGAAACCCTGTCGACCTTCCATCCATGTCGACCTAGTGACTGTCGACCAATAGTGGTCGACCTAAACATTGTCGACCTAGGCACTGTCGATAAAACGAACCACACCCGGATGGGCGCCCAGCATCCACTACGGACTACGAGAAATAGATTTATCGGTAAGTAAAATCTTATTTTCTCTGACGTCCTAGTGGATGCTGGGACTCCGTAAGGACCATGGGGATTATACCAAAGCTCCCAAACGGGCGGAAGAGTGCGGATGACTCTGCAGCACCGAATGAGAGAACTCCAGGTCCTCCTCAGCCAGGGTATCAAATTTGTAAAATTTAGCAAACGTGTTTGACCCTGACCAAGTAGCTGCTCGGCAAAGTTGTAGAGCCGAGACCCCTCGGGCAGCCGCCCAAGATGAACCCACTTTCCTTGTGGAATGGGCTTTCACAGATTTTGGCTGTGGCAGGCCTGCCACAGAATGTGCAAGTTGAATTGTACTACAAATCCAACGAGCAATCGTCTGCTTAGAAGCAGGAGCACCCAGCTTGTTGGGTGCATACAGAATAAACAGCGAGTCAGATTTTCTGACTCCAGCCGTCCTGGAGACATATATTTTCAGGGCCCTGATAACGTCAAGTAACTTGGAGTCCTCCAAGTCCCTAGTAGCCGCAGGTACCACAATAGGTTGGTTCATGTGAAAAGCAGAAACCACCTTAGGGAGAAATTGAGGACGAGTCCTCAATTCTGCCCTGTCAGAATGAAAAATTAAGTAAGGGCTTTTATATGATAAAGCCGCCAATTCTGACACACGCCTGGCTGAAGCCAGGGCTAACAGCATCGTCACCTTCCATGTGAGATATTTTAAGTCCACAGTGGTGAGTGGTTCAAACCAATGTGACTTTAGGAAACTCAAAACAACATTGAGATCCCAAGGTGCCACTGGAGGCACAAAAGGAGGCTGTATATGCAGTACCCCTTTTACAAATGTCTGAACTTTAGGCACTGAAGCCAGTTCTTTCTGGAAGAAGATCGACAGGGCCGAAATTTGAACCTTAATGGACCCTAATTTTAGGCCCATAGACAGTCCTGTTTGCAGGAAATGGAGGAAACGACCCAGTTGAAATTCCTCTGTAGGGGCCTTCTTGGCCTCACACCACGCAACATATTTTCGCCAAATGCGGTGATAATGTTTTGCGGTTACATCCTTTCTGGCTTTGACCAGGGTAGGGATGACTTCATCTGGAATGCCTTTTTCCCTCAGGATCCGGCGTTCAACCACCATGCCGTCAAACGCAGCCGCGGTAAGTCTTGGAACAGACAAGGTCCCTGCTGGAGCAGGTCCTTTCTTAGAGGTAGAGGCCACGGGTCTTCCGTGAGCATCTCTTGAAGTTCCGGGTACCAAGTCCTTCTTGGCCAGTCCGGAACCACGAGTATCGTTCTTACTCCTCTCCTTCTTATTATTCTCAGTACTTTTGGTATGAGAGGCAGAGGAGGGAACACATACACTGACTGGTACACACACGGTGTTACCAGAGCGTCCACCGCTATTGCCTGAGGGTCCCTTGACCTGGCGCAATATCTGTCTAGTTTTTTGTTTAGACGGGACGCCATCATGTCCACCTTTGGTTTTTCCCAACGGTTTACAATCAGGTGGAAGACTTCTGGGTGAAGTCCCCACTCTCCCGGGTGAAGGTCGTGTCTGCTGAGGAAGTCTGCTTCCCAGTTGTCCACTCCCGGAATGAACACTGCTGACAGTGCTATCACATGATTTTCCGCCCAGCGAAGAATCCTTGCAGCTTCTGCCATTGCCCTCCTGCTTCTCGTGCCGCCCTGTCTGTTTACGTGGGCGACTGACGTGATGTTGTCCGATTGGATCAATACCGCCTGACCCTGAAGCAGCGGTTTTGCTTGACTTAGGGCATTGTAAATGGCCCTTAGTTCCAGAATGTTTATATGAAGCGATGTTTCCGTGCTTGACCACAAGCCATGGAAATTTCTTCCCTGTGTGACTGCTCCCCAGCCTCTCAGGCTGGCATCCGTGGTCACCAGGATCCAGTCCTGAATGCCAAATCTGCGGCCCTCTAGTAGATGAGCACTCTGCAGCCACCACAGAAGAGACACCCTTGTCCTTGGCGACAGGGTTATCCGCTGATGCATCTGAAGATGCGATCCGGACCATTTGTCCAGTAGATCCCACTGAAACGTTCTTGCATGGAATCTTCCGAATGGAATCGCTTCGTAAGAAGCCACCATTTTTCCCAGGACCCTCGTGCACTGATGCACTGACACCTGGCCTGGTTTTAGGAGGTTCCTGACTAGCTCGGATAACTCCCTGGCCTTCTCCTCCGGGAGAAACACCTTCTTCTGGACTGTGTCCAGAATCATTCCTAGGAACAGTAGACGTGTCGTTGGAATCAGCTGCGATTTTGGAATATTTAGGATCCACCCGTGCTGTCGTAACACTACCTGAGATAGTGCTACTCCGACTTCTAACTGTTCCCTGGACCTTGCCCTTATCAGGAGATCGTCCAAGTAAGGGATAATTAAGATGCCTTTTCTTCGAAGAAGAATCATCATTTCGGCCATTACCTTGGTAAAGACCCGAGGAGCCGTGGATAACCCAAACGGCAGCGTCTGAAACTGATAATGACAGTTTTGTACTACAAACCTGAGGTACCCTTGGTGAGAAGGGTATATTGGGACGTGGAGATAAGCATCTTTGATGTCCAGAGACACCATATAGTCCCCTTCTTCCAGGTTTGCTATCACTGCTCTGAGTGACTCCATCTTGAATTTGAACCTTTTTATGTAAGTGTTCAAGGATTTCAGATTTAAAATTGGTCTCACCGAGCCGTCCGGCTTCGGTACCACAAATAGCGTGGAATAATACCCCTTTCCCTGTTGTAGGAGGGGTACCTTGATTATCACCTGCTGGGAATACAGCTTGTGAATGGCATCCAAAACTGCCTCCCTGTCGGAGGGAGACTTTGGTAGAGCAGACTTCAGGAACCGGCGAGGGGGAAACGCCTCGAATTCCAGTTTGTACCCCTGTGATACTACCTGAAAAATCCAGGGGTCCACTTGCAAGTGAGCCCACTGCGCGTTGAAATTCTTGAGACGTGCCCCCACCGTGTCTGAGTCTGCTTGTAAAGCCCCAGCGTCATGCTGAAGACTTGGCAGAAGCAGGGGAGGGCTTCTGCTCCTGGGAAGCGGCTGCATGGTGCAGTCTTTTTCCTCTTCCTCTGCCCCGAGGCAGAAAAGAGTGGCCTTTCGCTCGCTTGTACTTATGGGAACGAAAGGACTGAGTTTGAAAAGACGGTGTCTTTTTCTGCTGATGTGAAGTGACCTGGGGTAAAAAGGTGGACTTTCCAGCCGTTGCCGTGGCCACCAGGTCCGATAGACCAGCCCCAAATAACTCCTCCCCTTTATACGGCAATACTTCCATATGTCGTTTGGAATCCGCATCCCCTGACCACTGTCGCGTCCATAACGCTCTCCTGGCAGAAATGGACATAGCACTTACTCTTGATGCCAGGGTGCAAATATCCCTCTGTGCATCACGCATATATAATAATGCATCCTTCAAATGCTCTATAGTTAACAATATATTGTCCCTATCCAGGGTATCAATATTTTCAGTCAGGGAATCCGACCATGCGACTCCAGCACTGCACATCCAGGCTGAAGCGATTGCTGGTCGCAGTATAACACCAGTATGTGTGTATATGCTTTTTAGGATATTTTCCAGCCTTCTATCAGCTGGTTCTTTTAGGGTGGCCGTGTCAGGAGACGGTAACGCTACTTGTTTAGATAAACGTGTGAGCGTCTTATCTACCCTAGGGGGTGTTTCCCAACGCGCCCTAACCTCTGGCGGGAAAGGATATAGTGCTAATATTTTATTATTAGAAATTAGCAGTTTTTTGTCGGG
The DNA here is from genome assembly GCF_028390025.1 of Pseudophryne corroboree. Classification (NCBI taxonomy): domain Eukaryota; kingdom Metazoa; phylum Chordata; class Amphibia; order Anura; family Myobatrachidae; genus Pseudophryne; species Pseudophryne corroboree. The sequence goes on along the minus strand of NC_086446.1, from coordinate 21,075,644 downwards.
AGAAACCCACGCTTTATCACACACCTCATTTAATTCATCTGACTCAGGAAAAACTATCGGTAGTTTTTTCACACCCCACATAATACCCTTTTTTGTGGTACTTGTAGTGTCAGAAATGTTCAATGCCTCTTTCATTGCCGTGATCATATAACGTGTGGCCCTACTGGACATTACGTTTGTCTCCTCACCGTCGACACTAGACTCAGTATCTGTGTCTGTGTCGACCCACTGAGGTAACGGGCGTTTTAGGGCCCCTGACGGTGTCTGAGACGCCTGGACAGGCACTAATTGATTTGCCGGCTGTCTCATGTTGTCAACAGTTTTTTGCAACGTGCTGACATTATCACGTAATTCTTTAAAAACGATCATCCAGTCAGGTGTCGACTCCCTAGGGGGTGACATCACTAACACAGGCAATTGCTCCGCCTCCACATCATTTTCCTCCTCATACATGTCGACACACACGTACCGACACACAGCACACACACCGGGAATGCTCTGATAGAGGACAGGACCCCACTAGCCCTTTGGAGAGACAGAGGGAGAGTTTGCCAGCACACACCCAGCGCTATATATATATATATATATATATATATGCAGGGATAACCTTATATAAGTGTTATTCCCTTATAGCTGCTGTTTATATTGTTATTTGCTGCCAATAGTGACCCCCCTTCTCTTTTTTACCCTGATTCTGTAGCAGGTCTGCAGGGGAGAGTCAGGGAGCCGTCCTTCCAGCGGAGCTGTGAGGGAAAATGGCGCTTGTGTGCTGAGGAGATAGGCTCCGCCCCTTCACGACGTCCTTATCTCCCGCTCTTTTGTGTAAAAATGGCAGGGGTTAAAATACATCCATATAGCCCAGGAGCTATATGTGAAGTATTCTTTTGCCAACCTAAGGTTTATTTCTTTAATATTGCGTCTCAGGGCGCTCCCCCCCCAGCGCCCTGCACCCTCAGTGACCGGAGTGTGAAGTGTGCTGAGAGCAATGGCGCACAGCTGCGGTGCTGTGCGCTACCTTAGTCTGAAGACAGGATCGTCTTCTGCCTCCGATTTCACCGGACCTCTTCGTCTCTTCTGGCTCTGTAAGGGGGACGGCGGCGCGGCTCCGGTGACCCATCCAGGCTGTACCTGTGATCGTCCCTCTGGAGCTAATGTCCAGTAGCCTAAGAAGCCCAATCCACTCTGCATGCAGGTGAGTTCGCTTCTTCTCCCCTTATTCCCTCGATGCAGTGAGCCTGTTGCCAGCAGGACTCACTGAAAATAAAAAAAACCTAAATTAAACTTTTATTCCAAGCAGCTCAGGAGAGCCACCTAGATTGCACCCTTCTCGGCCGGGCACAAAAATCTAACTGAGGCTTGGAGGAGGGTCATAGGGGGAGGAGCCAGTGCACACCACCTGATCCTAAAGCTTTTATTATTGTGCCCTGTCTCCTGCGGAGCCGCTATTCCCCATGGTCCTTACGGAGTCCCAGCATCCACTAGGACGTCAGAGAAATATATGTGACGCGCTATTCCGTTATACAGATTCCTGACATGCCCCATATCTCTCCCCTGGTACACAGCCCGTACATTATCATTCCTCACACATATATATGTGATACGTTATTCCGTTATACAGATTCCTGATACGCTCCATATCTCTCCCCTGGCACACAGCCCATACATTATCATTCCTCACACATATATATATATGTGACGCGCTATTCCGTTATACATATTCCTGACACGCCCCATATCTCTCCCCTGGTACACAGCCCGTACATTATCATTCCTCACACATATATATGTGATACGTTATTCCCTTATACAGATTCCTGACACGCCCCATATCTCTCCCCTGGTACACAGCCCATACATTATCATTCCTCACACATATATATGTGACGCGCTATTCCGTTATACAGATTCCTGACACGCCCCATATCACTCCCCTGGTACACAGCCCATACATGATCATTCCTCACACATATATATGTCACACGTTATTCCGTTATACATATTCCTGACACGCCCCATATCACTCCCCTGGTACACAGCCCATACATTATCATTCCTCACACATATATATGTCACACGTTATTCCGTTATACATATTCCTGACACGCCCCATATCTCTCCCCTGGTACACAGCCCGTACATTATCATTCCTCACACATATATATGTGATACGTTATTCCCTTATACAGATTCCTGACACGCCCCATATCTCTCCCCTGGTACACAGCCCATACATTATCATTCCTCACACATATATATGTGACGCGCTATTCCGTTATACAGATTCCTGACACGCCCCATATCACTCCCCTGGTACACAGCCCGTACATTATCATTCCTCACACATATATATATATCACACGTTATTCCGTTATACATATTCCTGACACGCCCCATATCTCTCCCCTGGTACACAGCCCATAGATTATCATTCTTCACACACATATATGTCACACGTTATTCCGTTATACAGATTCCTGACACGCTCAATATCTCTCCCTTTGGTACACAGCCCGTACATTATCATTCCTCACACATATATATGTGATACGTTATTTCCTTATACAGATTCCTGACACGCCCCATATCTCTCCCCTGGTACACAGCCCATACGTTCTCATTAATCACACATATATATGTGATATGTTATTCCGTTATACAAATATGAGCATTGTGTCAATGTCCGAATATTTATGGACCTGACTGTATATATGTGATTCCGTTATACAGATTCCTGTAAAGCCCCATACCTCTTCCCTGGTACACACAGCCCATATGTCATCATTCCTCACACATATATATGTGATACGCTATTCCGTTATACAGATTCCTGACACGCCCCATATCACTCCCCTGGTACACAGCCCATACATTATCATTCCTCACACATATAATAAGATTTTACTTACCGATAAATCTATTTCTCGTAGTCCGTAGTGGATGCTGGGACTCCGTAAGGACCATGGGGAATAGCGGCTCCGCAGGAGACAGGGCACAATAATAAAAGCTTTAGGATCAGGTGGTGTGCACTGGCTCCTCCCCCTATGACCCTCCTCCAAGCCTCAGTTAGGATACTGTGCCCGGACGAGCGTACATAATAGGGAAAGATATTGAATCCCGGGTAAGACTCATACCAGCCACACCAATCACACCGTACAACTTGTGATCTGAACCCAGTTAACAGTATGATAACAACGAAGGAGCCTCTGAAAAGATGGCTCACAACAAGAATAACCCAAATTTTATAACAATAACTATATACAAGTATTGCAGACAATCCGCACTTGGGATGGGCGGGGATCCGGTCTGAAGATCGACAGTGCCTAGGTCGACAATGTTTAGGTCGACCACTATTGGTCGACAGTCACTAGGTCGACATGGATGGAAGGTTGACAGGGTTTCTAGGTCGACATGTGCTAGGTCGACAGGTCTAAAGGTCGACATGAGTTTTTTTATTTATTTTTTCATTTTTTTTATTTTTTCATACTTAACGATCCATGTCGACTACGATTGGAACGGTAAAGTGTGCCGAGCGAAGCGGTAGCGGAGCGAAGGCACCATGCCCGAAGCATGGCGAGCGAAGCGAGCCATGGGAGGGGACGCGGTGCGCTAATTTGGGATCCCGGTCACTTTACGAAGAAAACGACACCAAAAACAAACAAAAAAAAACCTCATGTCGACCTTTAGACCTGTCGACCTAGAAACCCTGTCGACCTTCCATCCATGTCGACCTAGTGACTGTCGACCAATAGTGGTCGACCTAAACATTGTCGACCTAGGCACTGTCGATAAAACGAACCACACCCGGATGGGCGCCCAGCATCCACTACGGACTACGAGAAATAGATTTATCGGTAAGTAAAATCTTATTTTCTCTGACGTCCTAGTGGATGCTGGGACTCCGTAAGGACCATGGGGATTATACCAAAGCTCCCAAACGGGCGGAAGAGTGCGGATGACTCTGCAGCACCGAATGAGAGAACTCCAGGTCCTCCTCAGCCAGGGTATCAAATTTGTAAAATTTAGCAAACGTGTTTGACCCTGACCAAGTAGCTGCTCGGCAAAGTTGTAGAGCCGAGACCCCTCGGGCAGCCGCCCAAGATGAACCCACTTTCCTTGTGGAATGGGCTTTCACAGATTTTGGCTGTGGCAGGCCTGCCACAGAATGTGCAAGTTGAATTGTACTACAAATCCAACGAGCAATCGTCTGCTTAGAAGCAGGAGCACCCAGCTTGTTGGGTGCATACAGAATAAACAGCGAGTCAGATTTTCTGACTCCAGCCGTCCTGGAGACATATATTTTCAGGGCCCTGATAACGTCAAGTAACTTGGAGTCCTCCAAGTCCCTAGTAGCCGCAGGTACCACAATAGGTTGGTTCATGTGAAAAGCAGAAACCACCTTAGGGAGAAATTGAGGACGAGTCCTCAATTCTGCCCTGTCAGAATGAAAAATTAAGTAAGGGCTTTTATATGATAAAGCCGCCAATTCTGACACACGCCTGGCTGAAGCCAGGGCTAACAGCATCGTCACCTTCCATGTGAGATATTTTAAGTCCACAGTGGTGAGTGGTTCAAACCAATGTGACTTTAGGAAACTCAAAACAACATTGAGATCCCAAGGTGCCACTGGAGGCACAAAAGGAGGCTGTATATGCAGTACCCCTTTTACAAATGTCTGAACTTTAGGCACTGAAGCCAGTTCTTTCTGGAAGAAGATCGACAGGGCCGAAATTTGAACCTTAATGGACCCTAATTTTAGGCCCATAGACAGTCCTGTTTGCAGGAAATGGAGGAAACGACCCAGTTGAAATTCCTCTGTAGGGGCCTTCTTGGCCTCACACCACGCAACATATTTTCGCCAAATGCGGTGATAATGTTTTGCGGTTACATCCTTTCTGGCTTTGACCAGGGTAGGGATGACTTCATCTGGAATGCCTTTTTCCCTCAGGATCCGGCGTTCAACCACCATGCCGTCAAACGCAGCCGCGGTAAGTCTTGGAACAGACAAGGTCCCTGCTGGAGCAGGTCCTTTCTTAGAGGTAGAGGCCACGGGTCTTCCGTGAGCATCTCTTGAAGTTCCGGGTACCAAGTCCTTCTTGGCCAGTCCGGAACCACGAGTATCGTTCTTACTCCTCTCCTTCTTATTATTCTCAGTACTTTTGGTATGAGAGGCAGAGGAGGGAACACATACACTGACTGGTACACACACGGTGTTACCAGAGCGTCCACCGCTATTGCCTGAGGGTCCCTTGACCTGGCGCAATATCTGTCTAGTTTTTTGTTTAGACGGGACGCCATCATGTCCACCTTTGGTTTTTCCCAACGGTTTACAATCAGGTGGAAGACTTCTGGGTGAAGTCCCCACTCTCCCGGGTGAAGGTCGTGTCTGCTGAGGAAGTCTGCTTCCCAGTTGTCCACTCCCGGAATGAACACTGCTGACAGTGCTATCACATGATTTTCCGCCCAGCGAAGAATCCTTGCAGCTTCTGCCATTGCCCTCCTGCTTCTCGTGCCGCCCTGTCTGTTTACGTGGGCGACTGACGTGATGTTGTCCGATTGGATCAATACCGCCTGACCCTGAAGCAGCGGTTTTGCTTGACTTAGGGCATTGTAAATGGCCCTTAGTTCCAGAATGTTTATATGAAGCGATGTTTCCGTGCTTGACCACAAGCCATGGAAATTTCTTCCCTGTGTGACTGCTCCCCAGCCTCTCAGGCTGGCATCCGTGGTCACCAGGATCCAGTCCTGAATGCCAAATCTGCGGCCCTCTAGTAGATGAGCACTCTGCAGCCACCACAGAAGAGACACCCTTGTCCTTGGCGACAGGGTTATCCGCTGATGCATCTGAAGATGCGATCCGGACCATTTGTCCAGTAGATCCCACTGAAACGTTCTTGCATGGAATCTTCCGAATGGAATCGCTTCGTAAGAAGCCACCATTTTTCCCAGGACCCTCGTGCACTGATGCACTGACACCTGGCCTGGTTTTAGGAGGTTCCTGACTAGCTCGGATAACTCCCTGGCCTTCTCCTCCGGGAGAAACACCTTCTTCTGGACTGTGTCCAGAATCATTCCTAGGAACAGTAGACGTGTCGTTGGAATCAGCTGCGATTTTGGAATATTTAGGATCCACCCGTGCTGTCGTAACACTACCTGAGATAGTGCTACTCCGACTTCTAACTGTTCCCTGGACCTTGCCCTTATCAGGAGATCGTCCAAGTAAGGGATAATTAAGATGCCTTTTCTTCGAAGAAGAATCATCATTTCGGCCATTACCTTGGTAAAGACCCGAGGAGCCGTGGATAACCCAAACGGCAGCGTCTGAAACTGATAATGACAGTTTTGTACTACAAACCTGAGGTACCCTTGGTGAGAAGGGTATATTGGGACGTGGAGATAAGCATCTTTGATGTCCAGAGACACCATATAGTCCCCTTCTTCCAGGTTTGCTATCACTGCTCTGAGTGACTCCATCTTGAATTTGAACCTTTTTATGTAAGTGTTCAAGGATTTCAGATTTAAAATTGGTCTCACCGAGCCGTCCGGCTTCGGTACCACAAATAGCGTGGAATAATACCCCTTTCCCTGTTGTAGGAGGGGTACCTTGATTATCACCTGCTGGGAATACAGCTTGTGAATGGCATCCAAAACTGCCTCCCTGTCGGAGGGAGACTTTGGTAGAGCAGACTTCAGGAACCGGCGAGGGGGAAACGCCTCGAATTCCAGTTTGTACCCCTGTGATACTACCTGAAAAATCCAGGGGTCCACTTGCAAGTGAGCCCACTGCGCGTTGAAATTCTTGAGACGTGCCCCCACCGTGTCTGAGTCTGCTTGTAAAGCCCCAGCGTCATGCTGAAGACTTGGCAGAAGCAGGGGAGGGCTTCTGCTCCTGGGAAGCGGCTGCATGGTGCAGTCTTTTTCCTCTTCCTCTGCCCCGAGGCAGAAAAGAGTGGCCTTTCGCTCGCTTGTACTTATGGGAACGAAAGGACTGAGTTTGAAAAGACGGTGTCTTTTTCTGCTGATGTGAAGTGACCTGGGGTAAAAAGGTGGACTTTCCAGCCGTTGCCGTGGCCACCAGGTCCGATAGACCAGCCCCAAATAACTCCTCCCCTTTATACGGCAATACTTCCATATGTCGTTTGGAATCCGCATCCCCTGACCACTGTCGCGTCCATAACGCTCTCCTGGCAGAAATGGACATAGCACTTACTCTTGATGCCAGGGTGCAAATATCCCTCTGTGCATCACGCATATATAATAATGCATCCTTCAAATGCTCTATAGTTAACAATATATTGTCCCTATCCAGGGTATCAATATTTTCAGTCAGGGAATCCGACCATGCGACTCCAGCACTGCACATCCAGGCTGAAGCGATTGCTGGTCGCAGTATAACACCAGTATGTGTGTATATGCTTTTTAGGATATTTTCCAGCCTTCTATCAGCTGGTTCTTTTAGGGTGGCCGTGTCAGGAGACGGTAACGCTACTTGTTTAGATAAACGTGTGAGCGTCTTATCTACCCTAGGGGGTGTTTCCCAACGCGCCCTAACCTCTGGCGGGAAAGGATATAGTGCTAATATTTTATTATTAGAAATTAGCAGTTTTTTGTCGGGAGAAACCCACGCTTTATCACACACCTCATTTAATTCATCTGACTCAGGAAAAACTATCGGTAGTTTTTTCACACCCCACATAATACCCTTTTTTGTGGTACTTGTAGTGTCAGAAATGTTCAATGCCTCTTTCATTGCCGTGATCATATAACGTGTGGCCCTACTGGACATTACGTTTGTCTCCTCACCGTCGACACTAGACTCAGTGTCTGTGTCTGTGTCGACCCACTGAGGTAACGGGCGTTTTAGGGCCCCTGACGGTGTCTGAGACGCCTGGACAGGCACTAATTGATTTGCCGGCTGTCTCATGTTGTCAACAGTTTTTTGCAACGTGCTGACATTATCACGTAATTCTTTAAAAACGATCATCCAGTCAGGTGTCGACTCCCTAGGGGGTGACATCACTAACACAGGCAATTGCTCCGCCTCCACATCATTTTCCTCCTCATACATGTCGACACACACGTACCGACACACAGCACACACACCGGGAATGCTCTGATAGAGGACAGGACCCCACTAGCCCTTTGGAGAGACAGAGGGAGAGTTTGCCAGCACACACCCAGCGCTATATATATATATATATATATACAGGGATAACCTTATATAAGTGTTATTCCCTTATAGCTGCTGTTTATATTGTTATTTGCTGCCAATAGTGACCCCCCTTCTCTTTTTTACCCTGATTCTGTAGCAGGTCTGCAGGGGAGAGTCAGGGAGCCGTCCTTCCAGCGGAGCTGTGAGGGAAAATGGCGCTTGTGTGCTGAGGAGATAGGCTCCGCCCCTTCACGACGTCCTTATCTCCCGCTCTTTTGTGTAAAAATGGCAGGGGTTAAAATACATCCATATAGCCCAGGAGCTATATGTGAAGTATTCTTTTGCCAACCTAAGGTTTATTTCTTTAATATTGCGTCTCAGGGCGCTCCCCCCCCAGCGCCCTGCACCCTCAGTGACCGGAGTGTGAAGTGTGCTGAGAGCAATGGCGCACAGCTGCGGTGCTGTGCGCTACCTTAGTCTGAAGACAGGATCGTCTTCTGCCTCCGATTTCACCGGACCTCTTCGTCTCTTCTGGCTCTGTAAGGGGGACGGCGGCGCGGCTCCGGTGACCCATCCAGGCTGTACCTGTGATCGTCCCTCTGGAGCTAATGTCCAGTAGCCTAAGAAGCCCAATCCACTCTGCATGCAGGTGAGTTCGCTTCTTCTCCCCTTATTCCCTCGATGCAGTGAGCCTGTTGCCAGCAGGACTCACTGAAAATAAAAAAAACCTAAATTAAACTTTTATTCCAAGCAGCTCAGGAGAGCCACCTAGATTGCACCCTTCTCGGCCGGGCACAAAAATCTAACTGAGGCTTGGAGGAGGGTCATAGGGGGAGGAGCCAGTGCACACCACCTGATCCTAAAGCTTTTATTATTGTGCCCTGTCTCCTGCGGAGCCGCTATTCCCCATGGTCCTTACGGAGTCCCAGCATCCACTAGGACGTCAGAGAAATATATGTGACGCGCTATGCCGTTATACAGATTCCTGACACGCCCCATATCACTCCCCTGGTACACAGCCCGTACATTATCATTCCTCACACATATATATGTGATACGTTATTCCGTTATACAGATTCCTGGTACGCTCCATATCTCTCCCCTGGCACACAGCCCATACATTATCATTCCTCACACATATATATATATGTGACGCGCTATTCCGTTATACATATTCCTGACACGCCCCATATCTCTCCCCTGGTACACAGCCCGTACATTATCATTCCTCACACATATATATGTGATACGTTATTCCCTTATACAGATTCCTGACACGCCCCATATCTCTCCCCTGGTACACAGCCCATACATTATCATTCCTCACACATATATATGTGACGCGCTATTCCGTTATACAGATTCCTGACACGCCCCATATCACTCCCCTGGTACACAGCCCATACATGATCATTCCTCACACATATATATGTCACACGTTATTCCGTTATACATATTCCTGACACGCCCCATATCACTCCCCTGGTACACAGCCCATACATTATCATTCCTCACACATATATATGTCACACGTTATTCCGTTATACATATTCCTGACACGCCCCATATCTCTCCCCTGGTACACAGCCCGTACATTATCATTCCTCACACATATATATGTGATACGTTATTCCCTTATACAGATTCCTGACACGCCCCATATCTCTCCCCTGGTACACAGCCCATACATTATCATTCCTCACACATATATATGTGACGCGCTATTCCGTTATACAGATTCCTGACACGCCCCATATCACTCCCCTGGTACACAGCCCGTACATTATCATTCCTCACACATATATATATATATCACACGTTATTCCGTTATTCATATTCCTGACACGCCCCATATCTCTCCCCTGGTACACAGCCCATAGATTATCATTCTTCACACACATATATGTCACACGTTATTCCGTTATACAGATTCCTGACACGCTCAATATCTCTCCCTTTGGTACACAGCCCGTACATTATCATTCCTCACACATATATATGTGATACGTTATTCCCTTATACAGATTCCTGACACGCCCCATATCTCTCCCCTGGTACACAGCCCATACATTATCATTCCTCACACATATATATATGTGATACGTTATTCCGTTATACAGATTCCTGATACGCTCCATATCTCTCCCCTGGCACACAGCCCATACATTATCATTCCTCACACATATATATATGTGACGCGCTATTCCGTTATACAGATTCCTGACACGCCCCATATCACTCCCCTGGTACACAGCCCATACATTATCATTCCTCACACATATATATGTCACACGTTATTCCGTTATACATATTCCTGACACGCCCCATATCTCTCCCCTGGTACACAGCCCGTACATTATCATCCCTCACACATATATATGTGATACGTTATTCCCTTATACAGATTCCTGACACGCCCCATATCTCTCCCCTGGCACACAGCCCATACATTATCATTCCTCACACATATATATATATATATGTGACGCGCTATTCCGTTATACATATTCCTGACACGCCCCATATCTCTCCCCTGGTACACAGCCCGTACATTATCATTCCTCACACATATATATGTGATACGTTATTCCCTTATACAGATTCCTGACACGCCCCATATCTCTCCCCTGGTACACAGCCCATACATTATCATTCCTCACACATATATATGTGACGCGCTATTCCGTTATACAGATTCCTGACACGCCCCATATCACTCCCCTGGTACACAGCCCATACATGATCATTCCTCACACATATATATGTCACACGTTATTCCGTTATACATATTCCTGACACGCCCCATATCTCTCCCCTGGTACACAGCCCGTACATTATCATCCCTCACACATATATATGTGATACGTTATTCCGTTATACAGATTCCTGACACGCTCCATATCTCTCCCCTGGCACACAGCCCGTACATTATCATTCCTCACACATATATATGTCAGAGGTTCTCAAACTCGGTCCTCGGGGGCCCACACAGTGCATGTTTTACAGGTCTCCTCACAGAATCGCAAGTGAAATAATTAGCTCCACTTGTGGACCTTTTAAAATGTGTCAGTGAGTAATTAATACACCTGTGCACCTGCTGGGTTACCTGCAAAACATGCACTGTGTGGGGTCCTGAGGACCGAGTTTGAGAACCTCTGATTTATGTGATACGTTATTTCCTTATACAGATTCCTGACACGCCCCATATCTCTCCCCAGGTACACAGCCCATACGTTCTCATTAATCAAACATATATATGTGATATGTTATTCCGTTATACAGATTCCTGACACGCCCCGTTTCTCTCCCCTGGTACACAGCCCATATGTCATCATTCCTCACACATATATATGTCACACGTTATTCCGTTATACATATTCCTGATACGCCCCAATATCTCTCCCCTGGTACACAGCCCTACGTTATAATTTCTCACACATATATATGTGATACGTTATTCCGATATACAGATTCCTGACATGCCCCATATCACTCCCCTGGTACACAGCCCATACGTTATCCTTCCTCACACATATATATGTGACATGATTATTCCGTTATACAGATTCCTGACACGCCCCATATCTCTCCCCTGGTACACAGCCCATACATTATCATTCCTCACACATATATATGTGACACGTTATTCCGTTATACAGATTCCTGACACGCCCCATATCACTTCCCTGGAACACAGCCCATATGTTCTCATTCCTCACACATATATATGTGATACGTTATTTCCTTATACAGATTCCTGACACGCCCCATATCTCTCCCCTGGTACACAGCCCATACGTTCTCATTAATCACACATATATATGTGATATGTTATTCCGTTATACAGATTCCTGACGCGCCCCATTCCTCTCCCCTGGTACACAGCCCATATGTCATCATTCCTCACACATATATATGTCACACGTTATTCCGTTATACATATTCCTGACACGCCCCATATCACTCCCCTGGTACACAGCCCGTACATTATCATTCCTCACACATATATATGTGATACGTTATTCCCTTATACAGATTCCTGACACGCCCCATATCTCTCCCCTGGTACACAGCCCATACATTATCATTCCTCACACATATATATGTGACGCGCTATTCCGTTATACAGATTCCTGACACGCCCCATATCACTCCCCTGGTACACAGCCCATACATTATCATTCCTCACACATATATATGTCACACGTTATTCCGTTATACATATTCCTGACACGCCCCATATCACTCCCCTGGTACACAGCCCATACATTATCATTCCTCACACATATATATGTCACACGTTATTCCGTTATACATATTCCTGACACGCCCCATCTCTCTCCCCTGGTACACAGCCCGTACATTATCATTCCTCACACATATATATGTGATACGTTATTCCCTTATACAGATTCCTGACACGCCCCATATCTCTCCCCTGGTACACAGCCCATACATTATCATTCCTCACACATATATATGTGACGCGCTATTCCGTTATACAGATTCCTGACACGCCCCATATCACTCCCCTGGTACACAGCCCGTACATTATCATTCCTCACACATATATATATCACACGTTATTCCGTTATACATATTCCTGACACGCCCCATATCTCTCCCCTGGTACACAGCCCATAAATTATCATTCTTCACACATATATATGTCACACGTTATTCCGTTATACAGATTCCTGACACGCTCAATATCTCTCCCTTTGGTACACAGCCCGTACATTATCATTCCTCACACATATATATGTGATACGTTATTCCCTTATACAGATTCCTGACACGCCCCATATCTCTCCCCTGGTACACAGCCCATACATTATCATTCCTCACACATATATATATGTGACGCGCTATTCCGTTATACAGATTCCTGACACGCCCCATATCACTCCCCTGGTACACAGCCCGTACATTATCATCCCTCACACATATATATGCGATACGTTATTCCGTTATACAGATTCCCGATACGCTCCATATCTCTCCCCTGGCACACAGCCCATACATTATCATTCCTCACACATATATATGTCAGAGGTTCTCAAACTCGGTCCTCGGGGGCCCACACAGTGCATGTTTTGCAGGTCTCCTCACAGAATCGCAAGTGAAATAATTAGCTCCACTTGTGGACCTTTTAAAATGTGTCAGTGAGTAATTAATACACCTGTGCACCTGCTGGGTTACCTGCAAAACATGCACTGTGTGGGGTCCTGAGGACCGAGTTTGAGAACCTCTGATTTATGTGATACGTTATTTCCTTATACAGATTACTGACACGCCCCATATCTCTCCCCAGGTACACAGCCCATACGTTCTCATTAATCAAACATATATATGTGATATGTTATTCCGTTATACAGATTCCTGACACGCCCCGTTTCTCTCCCCTGGTACACAGCCCATATGTCATCATTCCTCACACATATATATGTCACACGTTATTCCGTTATACATATTCCTGATACGCCCCAATATCTCTCCCCTGGTACACAGCCCTACGTTATAATTTCTCACACATATATATGTGATACGTTATTCCGATATACAGATTCCTGACATGCCCCATATCACTCCCCTGGTACACAGCCCATACGTTATCCTTCCTCACACATATATATGTGACATGATTATTCCGTTATACAGATTCCTGACACGCCCCATATCTCTCCCCTGGTACACAGCCCATACATTATCATTCCTCACACATATATATGTGACACGTTATTCCGTTATACAGATTCCTGACACGCCCCATATCACTTCCCTGGAACACAGCCCATATGTTCTCATTCCTCACACATATATATGTGATACGTTATTTCCTTATACAGATTCCTGACACGCCCCATATCTCTCCCCTGGTACACAGCCCATACGTTCTCATTAATCACACATATATATGTGATATGTTATTCCGTTATACAGATTCCTGACGCGCCCCATTCCTCTCCCCTGGTACACAGCCCATATGTCATCATTCCTCACACATATATATGTCACACGTTATTCCGTTATACATATTCCTGACACGCCCCATATCACTCCCCTGGTACACAGCCCATACGTTATAATTTCTCACACATATATATGTGATACGTTATTCCGATATACAGATTCCTGACATGCCCCATATCACTTCCCTGGAACACAGCCCATATGTTCTCATTCCTCACACATATATATGTGATACGTTATTTCCTTATACAGATTCCTGACATGCCCCATATCTCTCCCCTGGTATACAGCCCATATGTTCTCATTCCTCACACATAATAACTGAAGGGTCTGCGCCACCTGTATTACGGTAATGGCGAGGTCTGCGCAATCTGTGTTACGGTAACGGCGGGGTCTGCGCCACCTGTGTTACGGTAACGGCGGGGTCTGCTCCACCTGTATTACAGTAATAGGACACTAGAGTGTCAGCCACCTGTACAGGGATAATGCAGCACCAGAGGCTGCTCCAGCTGCACTATAACAAGGCACCAGAGGCTGCTCCCCCTGTAGTACAGCAACCTGACACCAGAGCTGCTCAGCCTATAGAATAACAATAATAATAATATCATTACCTGCTGCCAGACACAGCAATGGCTGCTCTCTGCTCCTGCTGCCTTGTGGGAATGATAGAAGGAAGGCGGAGCTCAGACCAGGGGAGGGAACCTGTTGCTACTGCAGCTGCCGGACTGGTCTACAAGAAAATGGCCGCCGGCCTCCTGCACCGAGGACATGTATGGTAAATGTTATTACATAGGACGGTGCAGTGGCCGGGATGTAAGAGGGGAGCAACCTGAGCCAATCATACCTTGCTTCCGGCCTGTGCGTTCCACCTTACTTCCGGCCTTTGCGTTCCATACACAGGAAGTTAGTTTTCATCGACTGCCGCAGTCTCCCATTGTTCATAGAGGTCAGCACTCACCAGGTAATGGCGTCTTACTATACAGGGGGAGCAGCCTGTGGTGTCTTGCTATTATTATTGTACAGGGGGAGTGGCCTGTGGTGTCCTGTTATGATAACTATACAGGGGGAGTGGCCTGTGGTGTCCTGTTATTATAACTATACAGGGGGAGTGGCCTGTGGTGTCCTGTTATGATAACTATACAGGGGGAGTGGCCTGTGGTGTCCTGTTATTTTAATTATTATACGGGGAGCAGCCTGTGGTGTCCTATTATAATTATACAGGGGGAGTAGCCTGTGGTGTCCTGTTATTATTATTATACATGTGGTGCAGACTGTGGTGTCCTGTTGTTGTTATTTTTATTATTATATAGGAGGAAGCTGCCTGTGGTGTCCTGTTACTATAGCAGCAGAGTAATAATAACAGTAAAGAGGAATAACTCGTGATAGGTATAACATGTATGTATACAGCAGATGGGGAAGGAGGAGAACACAGAGCGGTCATGGTAGATGCTAGAATCAAGTGGGCTAAGGGACCTTTTCCACAAAGGGGAGGAGTTACGACGCAAGGGGGAGGAGCTAGGCCAGCGGGATAGTTCCTCTACTATCCACGCCACCAACTATTACCTTTAGTAATTAGGTGGTGAGCGGAGCGGAGCGAGCCACCGTGCCCGAAGCGTGGCGAGCGAAGCGAGCCCGCGAGGGTACTTTTCGGGTACCCTGTTCGCCCGTAGCTCCTCCCCCTGGTGACGTAGCCCCTCCCCTCAAAACGTCACAAGGTCCCTTCAGCCCCTCCGATATAGAACCAACCGAGCGGTCATGGCTGCGCTCCCTGAGATGAGACTGTCGGGGCGTCCTGTTATACTGAGCCATAGAGACTCTCAGAGACACCCAGCGGCTGTGACAGTCCCCAGATCCTCAGTGTCAGTGATTGTCCCCCAGTTAATGTCTCCCCCCACCCTACGCTGCACACACACAGCCGGCAGGCTGGTCACGTGACACCTACATCTGAGGGCGGGAATTTCTCATTTCATCATCTGTGCAGAGTCACATTTTACCCGAGACTGATGGAACTCTGTATTGCTCGTCCCTTGTTTCCTATCTTTCTGCTGCCCCGTCCCTGTATTGTTCCCTTTACTTCCCCTACTCCCCGTCATACTGCCACCTCGGTACAGCTGTTACTCGTCGCGGAGTGTCAAGGATGTGTGTTACATGTGTTCTCTGTGATATGTATTATATTTATTCCTAGACAGTCCAGCTGTGAGGAACCAGAGTCTTTATTACACGTTACACGTTCTGTATTCTCATTTATCACTAAGCATGGACGTGGATGGGAGTCACAGGACTGAGAGGATAATAAATATCACCTTGGAAATCATCTACCTGCTGACTGGGGAGGTGAGGGGATCTGGGAGCGTCACAGTGACATCACATATCTATACTAATAATACAGGGACATGACTGGGGAGGTGAGGGGATCTGGGAGCGTCACAGTGACATCACTTATATCTATAGTAATAATACAGGGACATGACTGGGGAGGTGAGGGGATCCGGGAGCGTCACAGTGACGTCACATATCTATAGTAATAATACAGGGATATGACTTGGGAGGTGAGGGGATCTGGGAGCGTCAGAGTGGCATCACTTATAGCTGTAGTAATAATACAAGGGCATGACTGGGGAGGGGATCTGGGAGTGTCACAGTGACATCACTTATATCTATAATAGTAATAATACAGGGACAGGAATGGGGAGGTGAGGGGATCTGGGAGCATCACAGTGACATCACTTATATCGATAGTATTAATACAGGGACATGACTGGGGAGGTGAGAGGATCTGGGAGAGTCACAGTGGCATCACTTATAGCTATAGTAATAATACAGGGGCATGACTGGGGAGGTGAGGGGATCTGGGAGCGTCACAGTGACATCACTTATATCTCTAGTAATAATACAGGGAAATGACATGGATAGGTGAGGGGATCTGGGAGTGTCACTACAGATATAAGTGATGTCACTTATATCTGTAGTAATAATACAGTGACATGACTGGGAGTATATGCAGTAATATTTGCTGTCTCTCACAATACACAGGATTACACTGTAGTGAGGAAGATATCTGGTGAGTGTGAGGCAACCAGCAGCCGTCCCATTGTGTCAGGAGGACTGAGCAGGACCCAGAGCCCCATCACGGTGCCTCCACCTCACAAACTGATACATGAGAGGCACAATGACCAGAGGATCCTGGAACTCACCAACAAGATCATTCAGCTGCTAACTGGAGAGGTGACTGCTGGGAATGGGACATTATACAGTAACACCAGGGGATGTGTCTGGCCGATGACTGGAGAGGTGACCGCTGGGAATGGGACATTATACAGTAACATCAGGGGATGTGTCTGGGCGATGACTGGAGAGGTGACTGCTGGGAATGGGACATTATACAGTAACACCAGGGGACGTGTCTGGGTGATGACTGGAGAGGTGACTGCTGGAAATGGGGCATTATACAGTAACACCAGGGGATGTGTCTGGATGATGCCTGGAGAGGTGACTGCTGGAAATGGGACATTATACAGTAACACCAGCAGATTTGTCTCAGTGATGCCTGGAGAGGTGACTGGTGGGAATGGGGCATTATACAGTAACACCAGGGGATGTGTCTGGGTGTTGCCTGGAGAGGTGACTGCTGGGAATGGGGCATTATACAGTAACACCAGGGACGTGTCTGGGTGATGACTGGAGAGGTGACTGCTGGAAATGGGGCATTATACAGTAACACCAGGAACGTGTCTGGGTGATGCCTGGAGAGGTGACTGCTGGGAATGGGGCATTATACAGTAATACCAGGGGACGTGTCTGGCTGGTGACTGCTGGGAATGGGGCATTATACAGTAACTCCAGGGGACGTGTCTGGGTGATGCCTGGAGAGGTGACTGCTGGGAATGGTGCATTATACAGTAACACCAGGGACGTGTCTGGGTGATGACTGGAGAGGTGACTGCTGGAAATGGGGCATTATACAGTAACACCAGGGGATGTGTCTGGGTGATGCCTGGAGAGGTGACTGCTGGGAATGGGGCATTATACAGTAACACAAGGGGATGTGTCTGGGTGATGCCTGGAGAGGTGACTGCTGGGAATGGGGCATTATACAGTAACACCAGGGACGTGTCTGGGTGATGACTGGAGAGGTGACTGCTGAGAATGGGGCATTATACAGTAATACCAGGGGACGTGTCTGGGTGGTGACTGCTTGGAATGGGGCATTATACAGTAACTCCAGGGGACGTGTCTGGGTGATGCCTGGAGAGGTGACTGCTGGGAATGGGACATTATACAGTAACAACAGGGGATGTGTCTGGGTGATGCTTGGAGAGGTGACTGCTGGGAATGGTGCATTATACAGTAACACCAGGGACGTGTCTGGGTGATGACTGGAGAGGTGACTGCTGGAAATGGGGCATTATACAGTAACACCAGGGGATCTGTCTGGGTGATGCCTGTAGAGGTGACTGCTGGGAATGGGGCATTATACAGTAACACCAGGGGATGTGTCTGGGTGATGCCTGGAGAGGTGACTGCTGGGAATGGGGCATTATACAGTAACACCAGGGACGTGTCTGGGTGATGACTGGGGAGGTGACTGCTGAGAATGGGGCATTATACAGTAATACCAGGGGACGTGTCTGGGTGGTGACTGCTCGGAATGGGGCATTATACAGTAACTCCAGGGGACGTGTCTGGGTGATGCCTGGAGAGGGGACTGCTGGGAATGGGACATTATACAGTAACAACAGGGGACGTGTCTGGGTGATGACTGGAGAGGTGACTGCTGGGAATGAGGCATTATACAGTAACACCAGGGGATGTGTCTGGGTGATGCCTGGAGAGGTGACTGCTGGGAATGAGGCATTATACAGTAACACCAGGGGATATGTCTGGGTGATGCCTGGAGAGGTGACTGCTGAGAATGGGGCATTATACAGTAATACCAGGGGACGTGTCTGGGTGGTGACTGCTTGGAATGGGGCATTATACAGTAACTCCAGGGGACGTGTCTGGGTGATGCCTGGAGAGGTGACTGCTGGGAATGGGACATTATACAGTAACAACAGGGGATGTGTCTGGGTGATGCTTGGAGAGGTGACTGCTGGGAATGGTGCATTATACAGTAACACCAGGGACGTGTCTGGGTGATGACTGGAGAGGTGACTGCTGGAAATGGGGCATTATACAGTAACACCAGGGGATCTGTCTGGGTGATGCCTGTAGAGGTGACTGCTGGGAATGGGGCATTATACAGTAACACCAGGGGATGTGTCTGGGTGATGCCTGGAGAGGTGACTGCTGGGAATGGGGCATTATACAGTAACACCAGGGACGTGTCTGGGTGATGACTGGGGAGGTGACTGCTGAGAATGGGGCATTATACAGTAATACCAGGGGACGTGTCTGGGTGGTGACTGCTCGGAATGGGGCATTATACAGTAACTCCAGGGGACGTGTCTGGGTGATGCCTGGAGAGGGGACTGCTGGGAATGGGACATTATACAGTAACAACAGGGGACGTGTCTGGGTGATGACTGGAGAGGTGACTGCTGGGAATGAGGCATTATACAGTAACACCAGGGGATGTGTCTGGGTGATGCCTGGAGAGGTGACTGCTGGGAATGAGGCATTATACAGTAACACCAGGGGATATGTCTGGGTGATGCCTGGAGAGGTGACTGCTGGGAATGAGGCATTATACAGTAACACCAGGGACGTGTCTGGGTGATGACTGGAGAGGTGACTGCTGGAAATGGGGCATTATACAGTAACGCCAGGAACGTGTCTGGGTGATGCCTGGAGATGTGACTGCTGGGAATGGGGCATTATACAGTAACACCAGGGGATGTGTCTGGGTGATGCCTGGAGAGGTGACTGCTGGGAATGGGACATTATACAGTAACACCAGGGGATGTGTCTGGGTGATGCCTGGAGAGGTGACTGCTGGGAATGGGGCATTATACAGTAACACCAGGGGATGTGTCTGGGTGATGCCTGGAAAAACGTGCCCGAAGGAGAAAGGACATATATGAGAGAAGGAACATGACAATAGAAAAAAGGTGGTGAGATTTACCCACCAGCACACCACAAACATACAACAAACAGCAAACGGCTGGCAACAACAAAGCAACAGCTGAACAGGTAATTATAGAACAAGAACCTGCAGAAAAGTCCACACAATGAGGCGGGCGCCCATTGGGGGTCATTCCGAGTTGATCGCTCGCAAGCTAGTTTAGTAGCCGTGCAAACGCTATGCCGCCGCCCACTGGGGAGTGTATTTTAGCTTAGCAGAAGTGCGAACGCATGTGCAGCCGAGATCAGCAAAAACAGTTTGTGCAGTTTCTGAGTAGCTCTGAACCTAATCAGCGCTTGTGATCACTTCAGCCTATTCGTGTCCGGATTTGACGTCATACACCCACCCAGCGAACGCCCAGCCACGCCTGCGTTTTTTCAGACACGCCTGCGTTTTTGCAAACACTCCCTGAAACCGGTCAGTTGACACTCAGAAACGCCCCCTTCCTGTTAATCTTTTTGCAGCTGTCAGTGCGACTGAAAACTTCGCTAGAACCTGTGCTAAGCAACAAATGCCTTTGTACCCGTACGTCGGATTTACCGGTAGGTATTAAAATTCTATTTTCTCTAGCATCCATAAGGTATATTGGGGAAAATAGTACGATGGTGACGTCTCAAAGCTTCCAGAATGGGCGGGAACATGCAGAGACTGCTGCAGCACCGCCTGCACAAACTGGGTATCCTCTTTGGCCAAGGTATCAAACCTGTAGAACTTCACAAAGGTGATCTTTCCCGACCAGGTAGCAGCTCAGCATAGTTGCAAGGCCGAGACTCCATGGGCAGCAGCCCAGGAACACCCCACCAAGCTTGTAGAGTGGGCCTTTAGAGACTTAGGAACAGGTATCACTGACCTGGTTTGGGAGTGTTGTGGACTTGTGGTTTATTCCGGTGACCGGGAAGAGGAACCGCAACTGGGCCGCAGCAGAGATGGTCGAATGAAAGTTTTCCTCATGCAGGATCAGGTCGGCAGACAGGAGGCACGCGTGGACGCTGAAGGTCTCCTGAAAGGCAGAACTTGAAAGGTGCTGATGAATCAGTGAGGAATACCAGGTGCTGGAGGCACAAACTGCGCTAAAGTGCACTGGGGTTTAGAGAGACTGAAGTTCTTGTAGGCGTTGAAGTGCTTGGAGGCACTGAGGTGCGGGGAGGTGCTGAAGTGCTTGGAGGCGCTGAAGCGCTTGGAGACACTGAGGTGCTTGGAGGCACCGAGGTGCTTGGAGGCACAGAGGCGCTTGGAGGCACTGAGGTGCTTGGAGAAGATGCTTGGAGGCACGGAGGTGCTTGGAGGCACAGAGGTGCTTGGAAACCACAGGAATGCGGGAGCACTGGAGATCACTTCTGTAGGCAGAATAGATGATACTCAGGCACTGATGCAGTGCCTGACGCCTGAATCTATACTTCCCACCACCATCTGGTTGGTGGGAAGTGCCTGATGACGTCACCCGCCCAGACGCCGGGCCGAGCGACGGAAGCCGTGAGCCGCCAGCGACGAGGGCCGCAGGGAGGACCAGCGCGCCCGGAGAAGTAAGGCGGACGGGGCCGCGGCGTGACAACAGGTAAGGCTGCCGACACATAGGCCTGTTGGATAGTAAGCCTAATCCAACGAGCAATGGACTGCTTTGAAGCAGGGTAACCCTTTTTTGCGCATCATAGAGCATGAATAAGGAATCCGTCTTTCTGACCCGAGCTGTGCGTTTGACATAGATCTTCACGGCACGCACAGCATCCAATGCCTCCGGAGGAGCAGAAGCTTGAGAACTGGGTAGAACCACAATAGGTTGATTAAGGTGAAACGCGGAGACAACCTTCGGCAGGAACTGCTGTCTAGTCCGGAGTACCGCACTGTCTTCGTAAAAGACCAAGTACGGACTTTTACACGATAAGGCCCTCAATTCTGAAACGCGTTGAGCAGAAGCCAGGGCCAGTAACATCACCGGTTTCCACGTGAGATACTTATCTTCTACCGTCATCAGAGGTTCAAACCAGGAGGACTGTAGAAATGTCAACACTACATCCAAATGCCAGGGTGCTGTAGGCGGCACAAAAGGTGGTTGTATGTGGAGTACCCCTTGCAAGAAGGTCTGAACTTCAGGAAACACTGCCAATTTCTTCTGGAAGAAAATGGTGAGGGCTGAAATTTGGACCTTAATGGAACCCAGACGTAAGCCCTTATTCACACCAGCCTGCAGGAAATATAGGAAACGTCCCAAGTGAAATACTGCAGGCAGATACGTGCGTTCCTCGCACCGAGACATATCTCCTCCAGATATGATGATAGTGTTTTGACGTCACAGGTTTCCTGACCTGAACCATGGTAGCAATAACCTTCTTGGAAATGCCCTTGTGAGCTAGGATATTCCGCTCAACCTCCATGCCATTATACAGTAACATCCCCTCTGACTCACATCCATCGTGAGGAGGGTCCAATCCTGTATCCCGAAACTCCAGCCTTCCAGGAGAGTGGAGGACTGTAGCCACCACAGAAGGGAAGCCCTGGCCTGAGGTGACAGCTGAATAAGCCTGTGCATCTGTATAAGTGAGCCGGACCACTTGCTCAGGAGATCCAATTGAGACTTTCTGGCATGGAACCTCCCAAACTGGACCGACTCGTATGAGGCAACCATCTTTCCTAACAATCTTATGCAAAGATGTACGGACACTCAAGTAGGTCAGAGAACCATGGGGACCATCTCTTGAAGTGTTCTCGCCTTGTCCTCTGGTAGAAACACCTTCCGGGCCACAGTATCCCGCAACATCCCCAGGAACAGGAGCCTCGGAGTTGGCTCCTGGTTGGACTTCAGTAAGTTGAGGATCCACCCATGGTCTGACAGTAGATAGATGGTGCAGTCGATATGGAGCAACAAAAGCTCCCTGGATCTTGCCTTTATCAGAAGATCGTCCAGATAAGGGATCACATTGACCCCCTGGACCCAGAGTTGAAGCATCATCTCTGCCATCACCTGTGTGAATACCCTCGGGGCTGTAGACTGGCTGAAGGGCAGTGCCTGGAATTGGAAGTGATTGTCCAGTAGGGCAAACCGCAGGTACGCCTGATGAGGCGGCCAAACCGGAATATGGAGATAGGCATCCTTGATATCCAAGGAGACCATAAATTCCTGTTCTTCCAGGCCCACAATCGCTGCTCGCAGGGATTCCATCTTGAACTTGAAGGGTTTCGGCACCACAAACAGGTTTGAATAAAACCCCGTGTCATGTTGCGGTAGTGGTACTGGAGCAATGACGTGGGACTGAACCATCTTTTGGATTGCCTTTTGTAATGTAACTTGCATATCCTCCAAAGCTGGTAAGCATGATTTGAAAAATTGTTGAGGGGGAGTACTGTCGAACTCCAGCCTGTAGCCCTGATAAATGAGATCTCTGACCCAGGTATCCTGGCAGGAAGTCTCCCAGACGTGGCTGAAGTGATGCAGTCGAGCTCCCACCTCGAGATCCCCTCGGGGTGGGTGGGCGCCGTCATGCTAAGGCTTTAGTGGAAGCAGAACTGGTGGACTGTTCCTGAGAACTGGTGCTTGCAGGTTTTCTGGACTTACCTCTGGTGCCTCTAGCCAATTGGAGGCACCTCTGGCCTTACATCGAAATCTGAATGACCGAAAGGACTGTGTCACAACTGAGGGTTTTGGCTGACAGGAGGAAGCCTCAGTTGTAGGGCTGAAAGGAACTTAAACCGGGGAGGTTTAATCAGACCCCTGGACATGTAAGAGTGGAAAGATTACCCGAAGGTGTGACCATGACAACCAGGTTAAAAATCAAAATAAAAGTTTATTAACAGACTCCGTGTAATAACAGGCAGCATTCAAAGTTAATAATGGCAATGGCAGATAATATAGTTCCTGGAACACTTTAACCATGGAAGGTATCACAGAGCACTGGTAGGTTGAAGAACAGCTGTTAAAGTCCTTAGATGGAATAACCTTACCAGGCTTGGCTGTAGTAGTGGAGATAGCCGAGGAACACGCCAGTAGATGTAATAGATGAAGCTGGTAACTTGAATAAGCTGTTGTATTTACTGGATGGAACCAGCCAGGTGGTAAGACACGGAGTGGATGCTGAATGGGATCAGCCAGGTGATAAAGTCACGGAGTGAATGCTGGATGGAACCAGCCAGGTGATGAAGACATGGAGTGGATACTGTAAGATGCTAGGGAGCGTGGAAACAGAGAAGTTAAAGAATGGTTACCGGTGGTTAGTGGATACTGCTGGTATGTAGGGATCCACTGGTACAACACCGGCACTTTAAGGAAACTGGAATCTGCTGGAAGCGGACTGCTGGAAGCAGATGGGTTAATAGCTGGAAGCTGGAACAGCCACGGAGGACTGCAGAGTCAGGCTGCACCACAGGATGGTAGGCAGGTGCGGGTCTCTTAGTGGATGCTGGAGACAGGAGCTGAAACCTGGAGAGAAACAACCACAGGAGAGACTGGAACAAGGTATGACAACAAAGCACTGACGACTTCCTGGCCCAGGCACAGGATACTTATACCTGCAGCAAGGCAGGCATTGGCTGGGCAATTATGCAGATTTCCAGAGGCAGTGGATTGGTGGAACTGAAGCATGTGATTGGATCCAACATGGCTGTGCCCATGTTAGAACTTGGAGGGAAAGCTGGTTTTGAAAACCATGTGGAAACATAGCAGTAATGGCGGCGCCGGCCGCAGAGGACAGAAGACGCCAGATTGACAACTGCACACTGAGACACGTGGATGACAGCGGAGGCCGCGGCAAGCATGAAGCACCACTCTGACAACTTGCAACCATAACACAGGAGCGGAGGACGGGAGACGCCATGCAGGATTCAAACATGACCCCGCTGTGACAGCGTCTCAGAGTGACAGGAGGGATATGCAGAGTGTAGACACAGATGAGATCCGGACTTGGAACGCTGAGCCAGCCTCAGAAGACATCTGAAAGGCAAGCAATAGCGTCCAGATACCCGGATCATGACTGACTGGACAGGCGGCCCCGGATAGGAGCGTCTCGCCAGCGGGGCCCCAGAGGGGATAAACGTGGATTTCCCAGCTGTAACTTTGGAAATCCAGGTATCCAATTCAACCCCAAAAAACCATTCCCTAGAGAAGGGATTCTACACTACGTTTGGATTCTGCGTCTGCAATCCACTGACGCAACCACAAGGCCCTGCGCGCTGACACTGCCATGGCAGAAATCCTTGCATTAATGTTCCACATCTCCTTGAGCGAATCACAGAGGACACGGGTAGTGTCCTGAATGTGCTTCAGGAGGGTTAGCATAGTATCTAAGGGCATATCCCCTGATATGCCCCCCTGAATTTGAGTGGCCCAAGAATGAATAGCATGGGTCATCCAGCAACTCGCAATGACAGGTCATTGTAAAATACTGGCTGCTGTGTATATAGATTTATTTTTCATCCACTAGGGGTCACTGGAGTACTCTTGGAATATGGACGGTCGATAGCTGGGAGAAACACATTTTAATTATTTAAATGTGCAACCCTCCTCCCCTCCATACTCCCAAGTGCCTCAGTTTCTTTTGTGTCTTCGAGTTGGGAAGACACGTTCCTGAGGTCTGCTGGACTTTTATTTTTAATTTTACTTTACTTTCTTTTCCCCGCAGTCCCTTCCCACCTTACTAAGAAGTGTGGGTCCGGGACTGTGTGTGCTGCTATAGCAGCATAAGGCTTGTCGGCGCTTATAAGAGAAGCACCGCCATAGACCTTATCAGCACATGCTGACTCAGCCATGGCTGCAGGAGCAGGACGGCTCTTATACAGAAGGCCCGGCATTGTCTCCAGATTCCGGCAGGTGCGGTGAGTAATAAGCGGACGGTCAGCTCACGCTGCCGCCGCTCTGTGTGTGTGTATTTCACTGTGATACAGGCGCTGCGCCGACACCTTCTCCCCACCACAGCTGCTGTGGACGTCCTGGGGAAAGGGCACTCATGGACTCCCTATATAACCTCGGTTAGGAAAAAATCGGGACATGGCAGCCAGCCCCGGCGGATGCTGCTCCACTAAGCTGCACTCACAGAACAGGAGGCAGACAGCCTCCGCTGCCGCCGCTAATTTGGGTTTTGATTGCGGGGAATAGTGGAGGGGGGCTCAGCAAGACAGATCTTTGTGTATTTATATATGTTTCAATATATGCCATGTATTTAATGCAGCGATAGTTATAACTACTAAGCTATGCTGGGAATTGTTTCTTTATTACATATCAGACATTTAACCCTATCATGTTAAATCTCTGTTACATAGGTAGTGCACACTCTGTGTTACAAAACACAGGCCCTCATTCCGAGTTGATCGCTCACAAGGCGAATGTAGCAGAGTTACACACGCTAAGCCTACGCCTACTGGGAGTGTATCTTAGCTTCTTAAAAGTGCGACCGATGTATTCGCAATATTGCGATCACAAACCTCGTAGCAGTTTTAGAGTAGCTTCAGACTTACTCTGCCTGTGCGATCAGTTCAGTGCTTGTCGTTCCTGGTTGACGTCACAAACACACCCAGCGTTCGCCCAGGCACTCCCACCGTTTCTCCGGCCACTGCGTTTTTTCCGGAAACGGTAGCGTTTTCAGTCACACGCCCCTAAAACGCCGTGTTTCCGCCCAGTAACACCCATTTCCTGTCAATCACATTACGATCGCCGGAGCGATGAAAAAGCCGTGAGTAAAAATACTTTCTTCATAGTAAAGTTACTTGGCGCAGTTGCAGTGCGAACTTTGCGCATGCGTACTAAGCGGATTTTCACTGCGATGCGATGAAAAAGAACGAGCGAACAACTCGGAATGAGGGCCACAGCACAGGGTGTGGACACCATTTTATACTAACTTCCTGGTTTTCCCTGCAGGAATTTGGGTGTCGGTCCTAGCTAATTGTGGGAATGTGGGGGAGGTTTTAACTAATCACTGCTCCCCACGACACGCTGCCCACAGCAACAGTGAATGGAGATTCACCTATTGAGGTATAGGGCTGCGGGAGAATATATATATATATATATATATATATATATTCAGCAGTGATCGCGCTGAGCCCAAAAAAAAGTGGGTCCCAGGGACCCCTCACTTTTAAAAATTGGGGTCCTACCTGTCTTATTCTGGGTCCCATCGGAATGAAGAAAATTAATCTTATTAATGATTCAAATATGAAACCCCACAACTTGATTTGGACACTACAAAGGTGTTGCAAGGGTGAGAAGGGGGTGACAGTGCTGCTAGGCTGTGTAGCATACAGAACACTGCTCCCAGAGCTGTACCTAGACATTTTGGTGCCCTTTGGCAGAAAGTAAATTGGTGGTCCCTCTCCCATATTGTAAAGTATGGACAATGGGCGCCGAAGGCGCGCCTTAAAAATGTAGGGGTCTGGCTTTGTGGGGAAGGAGCTTGGCCACATAATGGTACCAATTCACATTGCACCACAGAGTAGCGCCGCTTATACACATTGCACCATGTAGAACCACCTATACACACTGCGCCAGGTACAGCACGTTACACAGATTGCGCCAGTTAGAACACGTTATACAGATTGCTCCAGTTAGAGCATGTTATACACATTGCGCCAGGTAGAGCACGTTGTACACATTGCGCCAGGTAGAGCACGTTATACACATTGCGCCAGGTAGAGCACGTTATACACATTGCGTCAGGTAGAGCACGTTATACACATTGCGTCAGGTAGAGAATGTTACACACATTCCACCAGGTACAGCACGTTATACACATTGCGCCAGTTAGAACATGTTATACAGATTGCGCCAGTTAGAACACGTTATACAGATTGCGCCAGTTAGAACAAGTTGTATACATTGCACTAGGTAGAGCACATTATACACATTGCGCCAGGTAGAGCACGTTATACACATTGCGTCAGGTAGAGCACGTTACACACATTGCGCCAGGTAGAGCATGTTATACACATTGCGTCAGGTAGAGCACGTTACACACATTCCACCAGGTACAGCACGTTATACAGACTGCGCCAGTTAGAACACGTTATACACATTGCGCCAGACAGAGCACGTTATACACATTGCGCCAGGCAGAGTATGTTATACACTGTGCGCCAGGCAGACCACCTTATACACATTGCAACAGATAGAGCACGTTATACACATTGTGCCAGGTAGAGCATGACCACTGTGGGTGTGCATGTGATGGTCACTGTGTGGGTATGTGTGGGGGGTGTACGTTGGCCACTGTAGGAGTATTTGGTGTGTTTATAATGGACACTGAGGAGGTATGGGCAGAGTGTATGATGGACACTGCCCCATCCTCCATATTACTCTCCACCCTCCCACACACATAGGCTCCCGCTTTTAGTTGATAACTTACTTAATCCCCCAGGGAGTACATTCGTATGCAGCCAGAGAGACACAGGCTTCTTCAGTGATCGCGTTGCGCTGGCTAGTGAGCAGCCACTGTGTGTGTCATAACACAGCCCGCCCCGGCGCCTGCTCGCAGCTGCTTCTTACTGTAGTTTGGAGCAGCACGGCGAGCACGCTGGCGGACAGGGAGGAGGGACGTCACATCTCAGCCGCACTTGAATGGGGAGACATTGACGACAGCGTGATTGGACAAGGAGAAGCTGCCGGCAGCGCGATTGGACAGGGAGAAGCTGTGGGCAGCGCGGTTGGACAGGGAGAAGCTGCAAGCGGCGATTTGATGGTGAGAGAGGCACTGAAGAACGGTATTGGCAGAGATGCACTGGTCAGTTAGAGACAGCGCGTCCCTCGGGACCCGATCATTTTTAAAAAGAGAGTCCCCGTTTGCTTGTAGCGCGTAAAAACGCGCTATAGCGCATATTTTGCGATCACTGATTCAGACAGCTCAGCTTAATAGTGTGCCTCCAGGCACATAACAGGTGGTATTGCTGGGGGTGTAGTATGGTATTCCGGGGGCCGGGCTCCCGACGACCAGCATGCCGGCGCAGGGAGCCCGACCGCCGGCATACCGACACCATGGCGAGCGCAAAGGAGCCCCCTGCGGGCTCGCTGCGCTCGCCACGCTATTTTATTCTCCCTCCAGGGGAGTCGTGGACCCCCACGAGGGAGAATATATGTCGGTATGCTGGGTGTTGGGATTCCGGCGCCAGTATACTGTGCGCCGGGATCCCGACATTCGGCATACTGAAGACCACCCATGGCTGGTTACAAAAGTACCTATAATCAAAGCATATGTTCAGCATATGTTTATATATATATATATATTTATTTCCTTTGTATGGGTGGCACTCAGAGACTTGCAACCAACATGTAAAGTGCAGAAAAAGACCCCACCGGGCCAATTTAATGGTGACATTTTGGGGTATTAATCCCCTTCCTCAATCTGAGGAAGGGGATTAATACCCCGAAACGTCACCATTAAATTGGCCTGGTGGGGTCTTTTTCTGCACTTTACATGTTGGTTGCAAGTCTCTGAGTGCCACCCATACAAAGGAAATATACACGGACGTTTTTCTGCAGGGAGGGCACCTGAGCAAGGTGTGCATAAGCCCGGAGTGCCAGGGACCTTTTATACATTGAGATATATATATATATATATATATATATATATATAGTGTGCGTGTATGTATGTATATGTATATATCTATCTATATATATCTAGATGTCCAAGTAGTCGGCACTCCTGATAAAGTAAATGTAATGCCTGGTGCCTTCTCTTGCAGAGTCATCCACTGTATAAACACATAGAATTGAGCGGCACTCTCAGGACTTTATCTATATATATGTATATCTGTTGTGTGTGGTTGACAAACTGTATAAAGTACATGCTGTGAACACCATTTGATAATTCCTGTTTTTTCCTCCAGGAATTTTCTGTAGGTCCTTCACCACACTGCCACTAGGGAGGGCAGAGGTATTGGTGGAGGTTCATCAGTAAATCAAATACTGCACAGTATATAGGGTGTGCCAGCGTTACTCTCAAGCACGCTTCATTTCGTAATGTATGTATTTTTTGTTAACTCAGTCAGGGCTGTGTGTGTACATGATTTTCAACAGCAACCACTTGCACAAAGTGTTTCGCAGCACGGAAATCGTCACTAGCTAATTCCGGTCTCGAGAATACCGTCTAAGCAGCAACAGCACTCAGGCTAGAACTGTCCATGTACATTTAATTCCTCATCCTTTGTCTCATAGATACTGGGTTATTCTGTGCTGTTATCTGAAGATTCAATGCCAGTCCTGAATATTTTCAGAAAGCAATTTTCTGTGCAAAGCAAGGCCTGTTTTATTAGCCTTTCCCAATTTAACTGCGCCATTTCGTCATCAGGGATTTTCTTTCGTTAACGCAGTTAACTATTCCAGTTTCCCCGCCAACAATGCTTAGACTTTTTCGCAGCGTCACCTGGGGGTCCTGATACAGGCGGTTTATACTGCAACGGAAGGGTTTATTTTACACTTCCTTTAGTCGGAGTTCTGGTTAACATGGAGGTAGTTGTAGACTAAATTTTGACAAGTCGCCATGTTATTGGTCCTTATTAAGACAAATTGGATATCGGGCTACTGCGGAGACAGTGTTTTCCTACGGTTACACGTGCAAGTTTCTACAAGGAAATACGCGGGTCCAGCGTTCTAATTTGTCACGCCTCAACCATACACTGTAGAACCACTAGCCGTAGTCAAAATTCTAAGCTTGCTCACAAGCCAGTGCCAGGGCGCCTTTCCAGCCAATCTCTGTTCTTCTTTAGTGCAAACAGGTATTCAAACGTTCCAGTTGACGTTATTGCAGACATAGGTTCCGCACTTTGGCTGTCGATGTCTGCACAATACAGGGTTGTAGACTGGTATTCAGTCTCTCGTAGACTCAGTAGTTTAACTCATCTAGTACACAAGTTCAGGTATTTTATACCAATCTTTGGGTAGTGCCTAGGCCGGCAGGCTCTGTCACACGACTATTACACTAGACGAGGCAATCACTATGTACCTTGCTACACAACATGTGATCGCTTCCGTCAGAGGTTGTGGGTCTAAACCACAGGAAATCAGGATTTCACTGATTTCCAAGACTGCTTACTTACAAATGTTGGTACTTTTGGTTTGCGGTAAGACAAAACCATCATCACTCAGGCACTGCCTTTTAGGCTGTCATCAGTGCCTCCGGAATCACGCAGGTGATGTCTGTGATAATTGTTCATCTCAGATCCATAAGGGTGCTAATGGTTCGTACTCAGACAACCTACTCAAGACGTCTTAACACATGCTTTCACTTTGCTTTATGGTCATACAAGGTCCGATTGTACCTGTCAGCAGTAAAAGCAAGGTATTCGTCATCTGGTACTGGTAGTGCTCTAACCACGACCAGTTTCGGTGCACTTGGTGCATTTGACTATTTGGGAAAATAGTAGCTTTTTTCCAGGCATTCCCGTTCGGATGATTTCACTCTCACGTCTTTTACGCACAGTGGTCTGCCTTGCGTCAACAGATTCAACAGAGTGTGTCATTGGTTCCAGGGTCCAGAGTATCGCTACTCGGATGGCTCATGGCTCCAAATAAAATTCACTGCGCCAAAAAGATTCGGAGCCTGGAATTGGAGAACTCTGACGGCTGACGCAATTCTCAACTGTTGCAAAACTATAATCCAACATGGTCAGCTTCATGATCTGTGGCCACATCAGGAAAGATTACTGTCAATGCCTGGAACTCAGGCCTGTTTACAAGGCTCTACACTGCCAGTTCTTTTCTTGTAATCTTACGCTGTTCATATTTGGTCGAACAGCGCGACAGCAGTCGCATACGTCAATAAACAACGAAGGACTCAAACCATGACTTTATGAGATAATAGTTCCGTACTTAGACGATCTGCTCATCAAAGATCCGTCTCAGCAGACACTTCTGCAACATGCCTTACTGACGTACAATGTACTAGTTCAGCATGGTCGGATTGTCAGCTTCAAGAAATCAAGCCTCATTCCATCTCAAAGAATTTAATTCCTGGGAAAGATTCTCGGTACGGTGGATCAACGAATTTACCTGCCAGAACAGAAAGGACGAGATGTTTCTCGATTCCTAGATTGCATCGAGCATCACCAGGTGCTATTTTCGCCACTGTTCATTCCAGGACTGGACAACTAGAAAACAGACTGACTCAGTCATCGGGATTTTCAACAAAATAGAAGGGTCTTTACATCCACAAGTGTTCCAGATCTAAGTCTATCGTTGGAGTTTCCCACATGTGGCGTTACTGGCATATCGCCAAATTCATCACACCCTCACGTAGGGGTTTAAAACAAGGCTGATGGCAGGGTATGCTTTCACAACAGCGTGGCCATACAGCCTTGTATCTGTTTTCCACCATTCTCGTGGCTTACTCTGTTGATAACGACTGTATTCCTAGGGGCGCTTCATTGGCCTCGGACAGCGGAGTTCTAGTAGCCTCGCTGGCTACTCACAGACAATCCGTCGCCGTTCAGCTACGGCATACCTTCTGGAAAATGGTCAGTTTCGTTACCCCAAGCTAGCGCGTCTGCGTTTCACGGGTGGCTATTGAAACCGCTCTCTTAAACCGAGAGGGCATTCCACAGTATACCAACCAGGGTGCATACTGGGAAGACAGTTACAGCAGCTCATTATCACGCAATTGCACGAGCTTAGGTTGGTTGGGGTGAAGCTTGGAAGATTCCGAGATCTTCTTCCAAATGATTCCGTCTGGGGCTGTGTTCACAGACGGGGTTTAGATGGAGAACTAAAGGTGCAGATTTCTATTTTCACAATTGTCTTTCAGCGCCGGTTGGCTCTCTTGCCAACAGGGCATTAGTTTCTGCAAGAAGTCCTTCCAGTTTAACATCCATTTATACCACCTACATCTTCATGGGACTTCAATAGACTTTTAGGTTTCTGTAGTCCTCATCTTTTGAACTTCTACACCAAGGGGCTGTTAAGTTTCTCTATTACACACCAGTTCTTCTACCCTTGTCTTCTGCAAGGTGGGTTCTAAATTAGGTGCGTTGTCATGCAAACCACCGTATCTAGTGTTTAAAGATTACCATGCGGAACTTCGAAAGAATTCCGTTCTTTAACCAGAGGTAGTATCCTCTTTTCACATAAATTTAGCAATCATTGTTCCTGTTTCTCAGAAGGTTCAGGAACTACTGTGAAGATGGCTGTGTGCTTCGTCTTTGGGTAGCCGGATATCAACAGTACATAGTATACATTGCTTGGTCTTTATAATGCAGTCCACGTAATGGCTGACCATTCGTCAGTCTTATTTTCATGCTAGTTTACAACCGCTTACGTTGTTTTCAGCACATTCCACGCGTTCTGTGGGATTGTCATGGACGACAGGTGGTAAACATAGTTGTCACGGCACACATTGTGGGCTTCTACACGTTCACGGCTTTTGTGGCATCAGCATCTAGCTTTGGCCGTCTGTTGTTACAGGTGACAACCAGCTCTCCCGCCCAAGGGGGAAACTTTGGTACGTCCCAAGAGTACTCCAGTGACCCCTAGTGGATGAGAAACAAAATAGGATTTTGGTACTTACCAGGTAAATCTTTTTCTTTGAATCCATAGGGGTCACTGGACGACCACCCAGAGCAGTTTTACCTGTCTTGTGGTAGGTTCAGTATATCTTATGGTAACACATTCTCACCGACTTGTTGGTGATTATCGGTTGTCAGGTCAACTTTTCAGTTGTCCGTTATGTGTCAACTTTCCAGTTGTCCGTTATGTTAGGTGTCAACTTTACAGTTGTCCATTCTTTTATCATGTTGTAACTCTCCATTGTTCATCCATTGTTCATCCTATTTCGCTCCTGTTCGTCTCAGCAAAAAAAGTAACTGAGGCACTTGGGAGTATGGAGGGGAGGAGGGTTGCATATTTAAATATTTTAAATGTGTCTCTCCCAGCTATCGACCGTCCATATCCCAAGAGTACTCCAGTGACCCCTATGGATTCAAAGAAATGGATTTACCTGGTATGTACCAAAATCCTATTTTTAGGGTAGTCTCCATCTTCCTATCCCCTGGATCCTTCATGGTAAAGGAGTCCGGGGCGGGCAGCACTGCCTTTTTAGACAGGCGAGATACTGAGACATCCACCCCTGGGGGTTCCTCCCCAAATTTTCTACCTTCAGGATCAAATGGAAAAGTGCGCAAAAACTTTTTGGACACTTGGAATTTTTTGTCTGGATTTTTTCAGGCCTGTTTGAATAAGTCATCTAATCAGGGAAAGTGACATTAGGCTTGTTTTGTACAAAGAAAAACGACTGCTGTGACGCAGCGTCCTCTAGAGGGAGCTTTAACACATCCCTTATAGCCAAAATAAGGGGTTCAATACCCTGAGCAGCATCGGGATCCCCACTAACGGGGTACAGGTCAACCCCATCATCCTTTATATCATCATCTGTATCAGATAGAATAGCAGGTAAACCACTCTTTTGGGGGCCTACATGAGAGGGGGGAGGTTGTGCATCTGCCCTAGCAGCTAAATCTGCAACAGCCTGTTGTAGTAGCTGAGTTTTCTGTACATTAGCAGTGAGCTGGGATGACATATCTGACCTCATAGTCTTAAGAGACCCTAACCAGTGGGGCTCTGGACCCTCTTCCTCAGCCCCTTCACTGATTTGTGAAGATTGACTGCATTGCATTGTTCACATGAAACTGAATCAGTAGATAATGGAGAGAATCTGGTGTGGCATACACTGCACAGCTTGTGTTTACTCATATTCACAGTAAACACAATAACATACACATACACATGACTGCCCTACTGTATTTGAGAGGAGACACAGAGGTAGAAAGGACACCAGCACACCCTGAGCTGCATAACCCCACTGAGGCTGTCGGCTCCCTATAATACAGTAAACTAACAAATATTGTCCTAGATAGGATCAGGATAGTGTACACAAGTGGCTCTCCCCCTTTGCTACACCTTGTATCAGATATCCAGCATGTCTGAGGATCAGGAAGCGCTGTGTGTGCTGACTGTTGCTACAGTAAGCAGAGGAAGGCGCCAAAACTCCTCAGGTCCCACTCTGAGGTAGCTCTGCCCCCTCCTATTGCACCGGATTTACATACATATATTATACTGACAAAAGTCTCCTTTTAAGCTTAAAACATCACACAAATGCTAGTCAAGCCAAGGCGCAGTTCCCCGCTGAACAACAGCCCCTGCAGCGGGGAAGCGGCTCTGCACCTCGTAAGGCCGTTGACCGGTCCTCCCTAACTTCCACGGTGCAGGTATGCTGTTGCCCAGACAGCATAGCGGAAATAATAAAAGATTAAGAGAAATTGAAGAAAACTCTCTTGAGCTGCAGAGATGTGCATCCTCTCCTGAGGGCACTTTTTTCTAAACTGCCTGTGAGAGGGGACATAGAGGGGAGAAGCCAGCATACCCAGTTGAAGAACGTTAAAATGCACTGGCTCCTTTGGACCCCGTCTATACCCCATCGTACTTGTTTCTCCAATATCCCTTATAGATGCTAGAGAAACAGTATTTTGGAGTCAGAGGCAGACTCCAAGAAAGTGAAGTTTCCTTCTTCCTACAAATCCAAACCTTTGTTTCCAGCTTTTCGGCCCTTTCGGACCCAAGGAAGAGCAAATGGAAAGGGTTATGGCAAACAGTCCCAATCTGATAAGACTAAAAGCATTGGGCAACCAGAGGACCTGCTTCCAAGCCAGAAGATAAGCCATCAGCCTGATGGCATGGGCCTCCACCTGGGGGACCCCAGGGTGGGAGGCCGACTTCTTCATTTTGCACAGATCTGACAGCAGTCCACCACAGATGCCTTGGTGCAAGAAGCGGTATCTCACCCTCCACAAAGGTTTTTTATTGTACCAGCCCATCTTCAGTGGAAATGAAGGCCAGGGCGTTACAAGAGGCAGTTCAGAGGTTGCTTTAATCAGGAGTGATAATTCCAGTTCCTCCTGTTCCTCAAGGTTTCTAATCCAACCTGTTTCTAGTTCAGAATCTGAGTGGGTCATTATGAACCATACTCAATCTCAAATGTCAAATAACTCGACGAGATCACCTTTCCAAATCTGCCATTTCACGTTTGCTTTATCCGTGTTTCTCGATTTCTCTTTACCCAGATTTTGGTATTCTTTGTTCAGCTTCTGTATACCAGCACGGATATTCTCCTCCGTCTTAACAGGGATATTTGCTTTCCTCCACACTTACTGTAGTTTAGTACTGGTAGATTTAGCAGCATCAGAAAGTGTTTCTTTCATTTCCTTGTCATGGTAAATAAAAACTAAAAGTACTTGTTCCTTCGAAGGGGGCCGAGCTCCTAAAAATTCAACACTAGGCACCTTTTCTAGCAGCCAAATTCCTCTTTTGGTTCCCATTTTAAAGTTCAGTTACCTGCAGAAGATGAAAGAAATACATGAGAAGCCCATTAGTACAAAGCACTTCAATATTAGAAATGTCACTAGTTTGAGATAAAAGTGATCAATGTGTGCAACCCCTAAATATTATCCAATCTTCTTGAAAGATTTGGCATATATATCTTTTACATCACTGAGACTAGGGGCGTAAGCAAAGTCATATGAAAATCACATCTTTGGAAAAATTAAACACCCTAAGGGGAATTATGTCGTCCTCCATTTCTGATATTTCATCCAGATAGAGCGGTTCTCAGAACCAAATCTGTTTATCTTCCTAAGGTGGTGTCTAAATTCCACCTTAACAAAGAAATTATAGTCCCGGCTTTCCAAGGGCCAGACCTTGCTGCAGGAGATACATCATTGGACGTAGTCCGTGCTTTAAGGATCCACGTGGATCGTACCAGTACCATCAAAAAGACAATCTCTTTGTTCTGTACGGATTTCACAAGAGAGGATGGCCTGCTGACAAGCAGACACTGGCAAGGTGGCTTCGGATGATGATTTCAGAAGCATATTCTCAAGCTGATCTCCCTGTTCCGGCTAATGTTTCTGCTCACTCTACTCGTAAGGTAGGTCCATCATGGGCAGCACAACATGGTGCTTCAGCAGAACAGATATGTAAGGCAGCCACATGGTCTTCCATTAACACATTCATTAGACATTATGCCTTTGATACCTTTGTCTCTCAGGACACTGCATTCGGGCAAAGGATTCTCCTGTCCAATCAGGAGCGTCCTTTCCACTAAAATTTGTTTGGAATATCCCAGTCTTTATCCTGTGGATAATCTGTGGACCCTGCAGGAGAAATACGTAGTTATGGTAGACATACCGTTGATAACTCTATTTCTCCTAAGTTCACAGTATCTACAGGTATCCCACCCTGATGCACCTGATTTGAGGATCCTTACACCTACAAACCTCTTCCTTCCTGTACGGAAGTGTGTGCATTATGTGTTCTTCTCGCCTGATTAGGGCTCTCTATGATGCTCCTGCCTTTAGCTTTGGAAAACAACTGAATTACCTGAGTCAGGAGGCGGGGATATAGGGGACTGGCCCGTTGCATTCTGGAAGGCCGAAAGCTTTTGATCGTTGGTGCCAATCCGCTGACGCTATCTCATATCCCAATCTTTATCCTGGGGATACTGTGGACTTAGGAGAAATAGAGTTATCAACAGTAAGTCAACCATAACTACGTTTTTTTCTTAAATGTTTATTTCTTCTATATATAAACAATAACAATTATAAAAATTACAAACGTATTGCCTTGCAAATGTCTGAGGTATAGATAAGGAAAAAGGACTGCAAGGGCGGTACCCAGCGGGATATGACTGAAAACCATTGCACTATATGGTCTGTATAGAGCTGTGTATCTAATACTCTGATAGACTCCTAATTACTCTGAGTATATAATGTCCGGCATTAATAAAGAATTTATATATGGGTTATTTAGGGTGAAGATTTGACAAATATAAAGGTAGAAGATATAGAGGGAGAAGAAGAGACGTATGTGACTGATATGAAGGAAGAAGATATAGAGGGAAAAGAACAGACGTATGTGACAGATATGAAGGCAGAAGATATAGAGGGAAAAGAAGAGACGTATGTGACAGATATGAAGGCAGAAGATATAGAGGGAAAAGAAGAGACGTATATGACTGATATGAAGGCAGAAGATATAGAGGGAAAAGAAGAGACATATGTGAGGGGTGATCAGCAGTGTAAAGAGGAGAAAATCCCTACAGATATCAGCACAGGTGAGTAATATGCACTTATTACAGGAAATAGTCACATATTGTCCTTGCTCAGTTACTACAACAATCTCTCATCTTTCACCCTCCTCTGTCACTACAAAATAATGACGGAAATGTATCTGTCCAGTCGGGGAGTCAGGAGCGATCAGCCCCTGTTATACTCCTGCTCTACCCTCACATCATGTCATTGGATATTACCAGCCCAAAGATCTGACCAGTCTCCTCCCCACACTCTCTGGTGTATCTCATACATCAGGAGCCATCAGCCCCTATTATACCCCTGCTCTAACTCTCACATCATGTCACTGTGTGTTACCAGCCCAGAGATCTTACCTGTCTCCTCCTCACACTCTCTGGTGTATCTCGTACATCAGAAGCCATCAGCCCCTATTATACCCCTGCTCTAACTCTCACATCATGTCACTGTGTGTTACCAGCCCAGAGATCTTACCTGTCTCCTCCTCACACTCTCTGGTGTATCTCGTACATGAGAAGCCATCAGCCCCTATTATACTCCTGCTCTCTACCTCACATCATGTCACTGTGTGTTACCAGCCCAGAGATCTGACCAGTCTCCTCTCCACACTCTCTGGTGTATCTCATACATAAGGAGCCATCAGCCTTTATTATACCCCTGCTCTCCCTCTCACATCATGTCATTGTGTGTTACCAGCACAGAGATCTTACCTGTCTCCTCCCCACACTCTTTGGTGTATCTCGTACATCAGGAGCCATCACCCCTTATTATACTCCTGCTCTCTACTTCACATCATGTCACTGTGTTACCAGCCCAGAGATCTGACCAGTCTCCTCTCCACACTCTCTGGTGTATCTCATACATAAGGAGCCATCAGCCTCTATTATACTCCCACTCTCCTCACATCATGTCACTGTGTGTTACCAGCCCAGAAATCTGACCAGTCTCCTCCCCACACTCTCTGGTGTATCTCATACAACAGGAGCCATCAGCCCCTATTATACTCCTGCTCTCCCCCTCACATCATGTCACTGTGTGTTACCAGCCCAGAGATCTGACCAGTCTCCTCCCCACACTCTCTGGTGTATCTCATACATAAGAAGCCATCAGCACCTATTATACTCCTGCTCTCCCCCTCACATCATGTCACTGTGTGTTACCAGCCCAGAGATCTGACCAGTCTCCTCCCCACACTCTCTGGTGTATCTCATACATCAGAAGACATCAGCCCCTATTCTACTCCTGCTCTCCCCCTCACATCATGTCACTGTGTGTTACCAGCCCAGAGATCCGACCAGTTTCCTCCCCACACTCTCTGGTGTATCTCATAAATCAGGAGCCACCAGCCCCTATTATACTCCTGCTCTCCCCCTCACATCATGTCACTGTGTGTTACCAACCCAGAGATCTGACCAGTCTCCTCCCCATACTCTCTGGTGTATCCCATACATGAGGAGCCATCAGCCCCTATTATACTCCTGCTCTCCCCTTCACATCATGTCACTGTGTGTTACCAACCCAGAGATCTGACCAGACTCCTCCCCACACTCTCTGGTGTATCTAATACATCAGGAGCCATCAGCCCTAATTATAATCCTGCTCTCCTCCTCACATCATGTCACTGTGTGTTACCAGCCCAGAGATCTGACCAGTCTTCTCCCAACACTCTCTGGTGTATCTCGTACATCAGGAGCCATCACCCCTTATTATACTCCTGCTCTCTACTTCACATCATGTCACTGTGTTACCAGCCCAGAGATCTGACCAGTCTCCTCTCCACACTCTCTGGTGTATCTCATACATAAGGAGCCATCAGCCTCTATTATACTCCCACTCTCCTCACATCATGTCACTGTGTGTTACCAGCCCAGAGATCTGACCAGTCTCCTCCCCACACTCTCTGGTGTATCTCATACATAAGAAGCCATCAGCACCTATTATACTCCTGCTCTCCCCCTCACATCATGTCACTGTGTGTTACCAGCCCAGAGATCTGACCAGTCTCCTCCCCACACTCTCTGGTGTATCTCATACATCAGAAGACATCAGCCCCTATTCTACTCCTGCTCTCCCCCTCACATCATGTCGCTGTGTGTTACCAACCCAGAGATCCGACCAGTTTCCTCCCCACACTCTCTGGTGTATCTCATAAATCAGGAGCCATCAGCCCCTATTATACTCCTGCTCTCCCCCTCACATCATGTCACTGTGTGTTACCAACCCAGAGATCTGACCAGTCTCCTCCCCATACTCTCTGGTGTATCTCATACATGAGGAGCCATCAGCCCCTATTATACTCCTGCTCTCCCCCTCACATCATGTCACTGTGTGTTACCAGCCCAGAGATCTGACCAGTCTCCTCCCCACACTCTCTGGTGTATCTCATACATCAGAAGACATCAGCCCCTATTCTACTCCTGCTCTCCCCCTCACATCATGTCGCTGTGTGTTACCAACCCAGAGATCTGACCAGTCTCCTCCCCATACTCTCTGGTGTATCTCATACATGAGGAGCCATCAGCCCCTATTATACTCCTGCTCTCCCCTTCACATCATGTCACTGTGTGTCACCAACCCAGAGATCTGACCAGACTCCTCCCCACACTCTCTGGTGTATCTAATACATCAGGAGCCATCAGCCCTAATTATAATCCTGCTCTCCTCCTCACATCATGTCACTGTGTGTTACCAGCCCAGAGATCTGACCAGTCTCCTCCCAACACTCTCTGGTGTATCTCATACATCAGGAGCCAACAGCCCCTATTTCTCTTACGTCCTATAGGATGCTGGGGTCCACATTAGTACCATGGGGTATAGACGGGTCCACCAGGAGCCATAGGCAGTTTAAGAGATCAGTAGTGTGGGCTGGCTACTCCCTCTATGCCCCTCCTGCCAGACTCAGTCTAGAAACTGTGCTGAGGAGAAGGACATACTTTGAGAGAAGGAAATACACAGATAGAGGCAGCAATAGAGGGTCTAACAGCACTAGGGGAGCCCAAGCTGAGATATGTTTCCCTCCGTCACACTGATCACAGGGATTGCCAAGCTGCAGCAATAGAGGGTCTAACAGCACCAGGAGAGCCCAAGCTGAGATATGTTTCCCGCTATCAC
Organism: Pseudophryne corroboree; assembly: GCF_028390025.1. Lineage (NCBI taxonomy): Eukaryota > Metazoa > Chordata > Amphibia > Anura > Myobatrachidae > Pseudophryne > Pseudophryne corroboree. The sequence continues at coordinate 21,034,308 of NC_086446.1, read as the reverse complement.
ACTGTTCACAGGTATTACCAAGTGGCAGCAATAGAGGACTAACAGCATCATGGGAGCCCAAGCTATGTTTCCCTCCATTACACTAATCACATGGATTCCCAAGACGCAGCAACAGGGGGTCTAACAGCACCAGGGGAGCCCAAGATTAGCTATGTTTCCCTCCGTCACATTGATCACAGGGATTGCTAAGCGGTGGACATAGAGGCTCTAACAGCACCAGGGGAGCCCAAGCTGAGATGTGTTTCCCTCCGTTACACTGATCATAGCATTGTCAAGTGGCAGCAATAGAGGATCTAACAGCACCAGGGGAGCCCAAGCTGAGATATGTTTCCCTCCGTCACACTGATCACAGGGATTGCCAAGCGGAAGCAATGGAGGATCTAACAGCACCAGGAGAGCCCAAGCTGAGATATGTTTCCCTCCGTCACACTGATCACAGGGATTGCCAAGTGGCAGCAATAGAGACTCTAACAGCACCAGGGGAGCCCAAGCTGAGATATGTTTCCCTCCGTCACACTGATCACAGGGATTGCCAAGCGGAAGCAATGGAGGATCTAACAGCACCAGGAGAGCCCAAGCTGAGATATGTTTCCCTCCGTCACACTGATCACAGGGATTGCCAAGCGGAAGCAATGGAGGATCTAACAGCACCAGGAGAGCCCAAGCTGAGATATGTTTCCCTCCGTCACACTGATCACAGGGATTGCCAAGTGGCAGCAATAGAGACTCTAACAGAACCAGGCGAGCCCAAGCTGAGATATTTCCCAAAGGTGGAGAAGACATGCAATTACTCAGACTTGTGTTAGAAGCCAACTGGGACACCTTGTCATCCGGCTGCATTGACAGCTAGGCAACTGGGACACCTTGTCATCCGGCTGCATTGACTAAACGTCCCGCTGGTTGCTAGGCAACCAGGCTGCCAGACAGCTATGGCGACTGTGGTTACCTAACAGTCTGGATGCTTAGGGTACGTGCAGCATTGCAGCTTCACGAGATTTCTAATTATGTGGACCATCCCATTCTGGCTGTTCTGATGGGATGGGTGTGATTCACCGGCAGCCGGCTTGATTCACTTTGGTTCTATTCCCACTCGGTTGGTGGGATGGACCGACCAACCGAGTGGGTATACAAGGTGTTGGTCAGGATTCAGGGGTTCGGGATTCCATCACTGTCGGGATTCTGAGCGCTGAGATCCCGACAGCCAGCATTTTAACTACATCTGGTTCTGATTGGTCCTACTTTTTGTTATAAGGCAGACAGCTCTGCTCTAACCTGCCGGTTGTAGCTTATACCATAGTGTAAGTTGCTGGTCTGTGTCCCAGAATCCTGTGCTCTGATACTGTTCCAGTGCTTGGATTTTCTGCCATGCCTGAACATAGTTCCTGCTAATTCTTTATTATCCTTAGTTATTGCCTTTGCCATTTGTTTCCTTTTGTGCTTCTCTACCACAGCTCCGCCTGCTAGCCTCCCTACCTGGCTGCAATGTGCTCAGTTACCTAACCACATATATTGTCCTACCCGCTGCTGCTGTGACCCGTATCCTGACAGTTACCCAGGGTGTGCCCTTCCCTTGTTGGCTATCATTCTGCCTAGCGTTATTACTATTAATTATTCTGTGGTCTCCAGCCAATTGTGTAATCCCATCCTGCTCGAGGTTTAAGACCTGGTGGCATCCTAAGTACTGGTGTGTACATAAAACACTAAGGGAACAGAGGGGGATGTTACAGGCAGAAGACCCTCACAGAGGCTCTATGGGGCTCATACAATTGTGCTGGAGTTCCATAACAATAAGAGAAAAGACCTGGTAGTCTTGTAAGTCTTCAAGTCACATTCAGTTGGGGCTGTCAAAATTTCTTGGCACAGGGAACTTGTGCAAGGCTGCAGTTGGTTGTCTTCACTCTACAAACCTCTTGTATTTCACAAATTTTGTAGTTATTCAATGTGGAAAGAAAATCCTTCAAGTTATGGAGCAAGAATGTGTATAACACAGGTCTTCTTCAGTGAATTATTATTTCACATGCTTCCCCCATATAGAACCTGCTTTGGTACATCTCCTTAGTCATGGAGTTTGAAAGAAACAAATTATGTTACCTGATAATTTTGTTACTCTGTAGAACTCCATGGTAGCCCCATATATCCCTCCCTTCTATGTGTTTACATTTTGTAGAAAAAGCTGTGGAAGTCACTTCAGACAAGGATGGTAGAGAGGTCAGGGATAGACCTTCTGGGGATGTGAACTTTTACCTGTATCTCATGGGGAAGAGGCTTTATCCCCCTAGTTATGGCGGCTGTATATTTCTTCCAGTAACATAATTTGCTTATATATATATATATTTTATTCCCTGTAGATGGATATAACAGAAGAAATATATTGGCTGAACGTCCCATTGTATCTCCAGATTGTGAAATTGAAGCTAAAGACATCATGCAAGATTCTCTGGAAAACCCTGTGATCCCAATTATACATACAGAGCTTCAAAGTGCAAATATATCATCTGTTACTTCTAACCAAGAGGAATGTTATCCTGGTACCTCAGATATTGGTCCATCCATCACATCTCTTAGAATAGATAGAACATTTCCCAATGCTGCACAGGACAAATGTTTTACTCAGAGCACAAAGCTTATTACCCATCAGCTAACTAAGACAGGTAAGACGCCTTTTCCATGCTCTGAGTGTACAAAATGTTTTACTCACAAATCACAGCTTGTTAAACATGTGAGATGTCATACAGGTGAGAAACCATTTCCATGCTCTGAGTGTGGGAAATGTTTTAGACTCAAATTAGATCTTGCTAGACATGAGAGAACTCACACAGGTGAGAAGCCATTTTCATGCTCTAAGTGTGGAAAGTGTTTTTCACAGAAATCACATCTTGTTCTACATGAGAGAAGTCACACAGGTGAAAGGCCATTTCCATGTTCTGAGTGTGAGAAATGTTTTAAAAGAAAATCACATCTTGTTGCACATTTGAGAAGTCACACAGGTGAGAAACGATTTCCATGCTCTGAGTGTGGGAAATGTTTTACACAGAAATCACATCTTGTTATACATGATAGACATCATACAGGTGAGAAGCCATTTCCATGCTTTGAGTGTACAAAATGTTTTGCTAACAAATCAAAGCTCGTTATACATGAGAGATGTCACACAGGTAAGAAACCATTTCCATGCTCAGAGTGTGGGAAGTTATTTGCACAAAACTCAACTCTTGTTAGACATCAGAGAAGTCACACAAGTGAGAGGCCATTTCCCTGCTCTGAATGTGGAAAATGTTTTATACACAAATCACAGCTTATTATACATCAGAGAAATCACACAGGTGAGAGGCCATTTTCCTGCTCTGAATGTAGAAAATGTTTCAAACTCAAATCACAGCTTGTTACACATCAGAGAAGTCACAGAGGTGAGAAATATTCCTGCTCTGAGTGTGGGAAATGTTTCACACTGATATCAAATCTTGTTACACATCAGAGACGCCACACAGGTGAGAATCTACTTCCATGCTCTGAGTGTGGGAAATGTTTTACTTGTAAATCACATCTTGTTACACATCAGAGAAGTCACACAGGTGAGAAACCATTTCCATGCTCTGAGTGTGGGAAATGGTTCGCACAAAAAGCAGCTCTTGTTAGACATCAGAGAAGTCACACAGGTGAGAGGCCATTTCCATGCTCTGAGTGTGGGAAATGTTTTACACGCAAATCACAGCTTGTTGAACATCAGAGAAGTCACACAGGTTAGAAGCCATTTCCCTGCGCTGAGTGTTGGCAGTGTTTTGCACAGAAATTAACTCAATATTTCTAGAGAGGATATTCTAGAGTTGGCTTTGACATAAATGAACATCAGCAGATGCAACCTAGTTAATAAAGGGAATGGAAAAGTTATAAAGAGAGTTTAGAAAAACATTTGTTCATTTGTATAAAAAACAAGCCCTAATTAAAATGTCTTAATATATTTGAGATATATACAAAGATTTAACAAGCACATCACACTATGCTCATGTACAATTTTACCATTATTTTTATGATTGCATTGTTTTCTGGTTTTAATATTATTTTTTATTAATACTTTACAAACAATATAGTACAGGCAATTTGTTACATGTTACTGGCGCTGTGCAAACTCTACGTAGATATAGAAAAAAGGATGAAACTTTGTATTAAACATTAATAAATTGTAAATGTAATTATTATAAAATGTCATTTGCATGAAAAGTCTCAATAAAGGGGAGATGAAATAACACATAAGTTGTGTCTTGTTGTTAATGGTGCCCGTGTGCCGACATGGTTCACACTGACGCTCTCTTCCCCTATATTGCTCTCCTTTAATTGGAGGATTTCCTCTTATTTAGTAGACTCACCAGACTTTAAATCATCTTTGAAGCATCGCGTTTTAATTTATACAGACGACAATATCCAACATACAGAGGACATACATTTGTTTTGAGCTGCATCCAAGCCGGTACTCCAGGGTCACGTTATTGCATATGTCACCGCTAAACACTAAATAAGAGGCTGCAGGAACTTAGTTTAGCTGTCTCAAATTCTTACACTGACCTGCTGAATAACAACACCCCGGAGACCCGTCAGGAGTACACAGACACTAAATCACTGTATGATACTTTATGCACAGAGAAAGCCAATACTCCCTGGACTACCAAAAAAAAAAACAATACTTTACATGGGGCAGTTAAGCTGGCAAGTTATTAGCCTCCGTGGTTTACAGTCAGCAACCCCCAGTAAGCATCCTGAAAATCATGGAAATATGTCACGTATCCAGAAGCTATGAAGAAGCAGGACCTTCATTTGGTGTAGAGGTGGTATCTTGACCTCCAACTGCCAGTTCTTCATTCAGGAAACCTGCATCTACTGCTCTAGGGAAATCTTTTTAAGACGAGCCATCATATATACACAGGCATGCTGGATACAACAACACAAACTGTCACCTTTATACAATTGGTTTGATTTGATGGGAACAAATGGGAGAGAATTCTTTAATGGCTTTAGTAACTTCTGCAGAATAATCTTGAAAAATAAAATAATCTTGAAAAATAAACAGTTTGGTATCATTTGTGAAATAACGTTTGTTCCATGTTGCATGAGGTAAAAGATTGCATCAGATTCAGCTTAATAAAGAATTATTTATTTAAAGACCCGCCCTTGTGCTAAGAGGAAGCATATCTCTTAGTGTTATATACAGAACTAACTGGTACAGTACAGCAACAGCAAATCTGGGTGTGTCCCAGAATTTATACTCTTATGTTATGTGTAACCCTGACATCATTTGTTCTAGAATATTCCTTGTTCTACATACATATTAGGACATTGGGCTTGGTGAGATATAAGATTCATCCTGACCAAGCCTGTTGCTTCAATTTAGCCTTATTTGGGTTTCATTCCAATTCTATTACACAGATATGAGATGTTTTAGTACAACGTGTATTAAAGGGACCTCTATGGAATATGCTGACTTTTCATGTAAGGTATATTATATGATGGGTATAACAGTATACAGTGGGGATTGAAAGTTTGGGCACCCCAGGCAAAAATTCATTTTAATGTGCAAAAAGAAGCCAAGGAAAGATGGAAAAATCTCCAAAAGGCATCAAATTACAGATTAGACATTCTTATAACATTTCAAAAAAAGTTTGATTCTATTTCCATCATTTACACTTTCAAAGGAATAGAAAACAAAAAATGGTGTCTGCAAAAGTTTGGGCACCCTGCAGAGTTAATACCTTGTACTGCCCCCTTTGGACAGCTGAGACCTGGCAGTGTCATGGATTGTTCTCAACCATTGTCTGGAAAGACCAGGTGATGTCAATCTCAAAGGTTTTAAAAGCCCAGACTCATCTGACCTTGCTCCAACAATCAGCACCATGGGTTCCTCTAAGCAGTTGTGTAGAACACTGAAACTGAGAATAGTTGACGCTCACAAAGCAGGAGAAGGCTATAAGAAAATAGCAAAGCGTTATCAGATGCCCATATCCTCTGTTCGGGATGTAATTAAGAAATGGCAGTCATCAGGAACAGTGGAAGTTAAAGCAAGATCTGGAAGACCAAGAAAAATATCAGACAGAACAGCTCACAGGATTGTGAGAAAAGCAAGTCAAAATCAATGTTTGACTGCACGATCCCTCCAGGAAGATCTGGCATACACTGGAGTTGTGGTACACTATTCCACTATAAAGAGATACTTGTACAAATATGGTCTTCATGGAAGAGTCATCAGAAGAAAACCTCTTCTACGTCCTCACCACAAAAATCAGTGTTTGAAGTTTGCAAATTAACATTTAGACAAGCCTGATGCATTTTGGAATAAAGTTCTGTGGACCGATGAGGTTAAAATCAAACTTTTTGGCCGGAATGAGCAAAGGTACGTTTGGAGAAGGAAGGGCACAGAATTTAATGAAAAGAACCTGTCTAACTGTTAAGCATGGGGGTGGATCAATCATGCTTTGGTGTTGTATTGCAGCCAGTGGCACAGGGAATATTTTACGAGTAGAAGAAAAAATGGATTCAATAAGATTCCAGCAAATTTTGGACGCTAACTTGATGCCATCTGTGAAAAAGCTGAAGTTAAAGAGAGGCTGGCTTCTACAAATGGATAATGATCCTAAACACACCTCAAAATCCACGGTGGATTACATCAATAGGCGTAAACTGAAGGTTTTGCCATGGCCTTCACAATCTCCTGACCTCAACATAATTGAAAATCTATGGATAGACCTTAATAGAGCAGTGCGTCACAGACAGCCCAGGAATCTCAAAGAACTGCAAGACTTTTGTAATGAAGAATGGGCGAAGATACCTCAAACAAGAATTGAAAGAATTAAAAGGCTACAAAAAGCGTTTACAAGATGTGATACTTGCCAAAGGGGGCAGTACAAGGTATTAACTCTGCAGGGTGCCCAAACTTTTGCAGACGCCATTTTTTTGTTTTATGTTCTTCTGAAAGTGTAAATGATGGAAATAAAATCAAACTTTTTTTGACATGTTATAAGAATGTCTAATTTGTAATTTGATGCCTTTTGGAGATTTTTCCATCTTTCCTTGGCTTCTTTTTGCACATTAAAATACATTTTTGCCTGGGGTGCCCAAACTTTCAATCCCCACTGTACCTACAAAGTAAGCATGTATATAGAGTTAGTAAAATCTATTATATTTTCAGTGCATGTTCTCCTGTTCTAATACTTCTCTTCCATCCTGTACTTTAGTAAAACCCTTGGTATATGTGAAAGTCTCTATCATGTCCCCCTTTCCATTCTCCATACTATACATCAGAGGTCCTCAAACTCGGTCCTCGGGGGCCCACACAGTGCATGTTTTGCAGGTAACCCAGCAGGTGCACAGGTATATTAATTACTCACTGACACATTTTAAAAGGTCCACAGGTGAAGCTAATTATTTCACTTGCGATTCTGTGAGGAGACCTGCAAAACATGCACTGTGTGGGCCCCCGAGGACCGAGTTTGAGGACCACTGCTATACATGATGAGATTTTTTAGTCTTTCTGGGTATGTTTTGTGATGTAGGCCATGCACTATTTTAGTTGCCCTTCTTTGTACAGTCTCTAATGTATTAATATCCTTCTGGAGATATGGCCTCTAGAACTGTACACAGTATGCAAGATGAGGCCGTATCAATGACCTATACAGTGATATTATTACTTCTTTCTTTCTGCTGCTGATTCCTCTCCCTATGCACCATGGCTAGCCTTCCTCATTGCTTTGTTACATTGCTTACCTGCCTTTGAAGCACCTGAAATAGTAACTCCCAGATCCTTTTCCTCCTCAGTAGTTTGCAGTATAGTTCCATTAATACTATATTTAGCCTTTTCGTTTTTGATGATTTGGCTTTTTCTTTTATAGAGATGAGCAGGTTCAGTTTTACTCGGATTTACCTGGATCTTCTTATTGGCTCACGGACATCACATGTTTTGATTAGCCAATAAGAAAAATGCAGAAAATAGGATTTTAATTACCTACCGGCAAATCCTTTTCTCGTAGTCCGTTGGGGATACTGGGAATCCATTTAGTACCATTGGGTATAGATGAGTCCACTAGGAGCCTTGGGCACTTTAAGAATTTGATAGTGTGCTGGCTCCTCCCTCTATGCCCCTTCCACCAGACTCAGTCTAGGAAACTGTGCCCGAGGAGACAGACATACTTTGAGAGAAGGTTAGATAAGCAAAGTGGTGAGATTCCGACCAGCACACACAAAACAAGAGGAAAGCTGTGCTAACCAAACTTGAAACAGGAACAGAACAGCTGAACCAAACAACATTACTTAACCGAGTAACAGCGCAGGAAGAACAAAGCACCGGGCGGGCGCCCAGTATTCCCTACGGACTATGAGAAAAAGATTTACCGGTAGGTAATTAAAATCCTATTTTCTCTTACGTCCTAGGGAATACTGGGAATCCATTAAGTACCATGGGGAAGGACCAAAGCCCCCAAACCGGGTGGCAGAGGGCTCAGGTTCCTGCAGAACTGATTGACCAAACTGAAGGTCCTCAGAGGCCAAAGTATCAAACTTGTAAAACTTTGCAAACGCGTTCGAACCTGACCAAGTAGTTGCTCGGCAGAGCTGTAAAGCCGATACACCCCGGGCAGCCGCCCAAAAAGAACCCACCAACCTAGTAGAGTGGGCCTGTACAGATATTGGCACAGGCAAGCCTGCCGTGGAATAAGCATGCTGGATAGTGAGCCTGATCCAGCATGCAACTGACTGCTTGGAAGCAGGACACACAATTTTATTGGGATCATAGTGAATGAATAGCGATTCTGATTTCCTGTGACAAGCTGTTCTCTTTACATACACCTTCACAGCCCTCACAACATCCAAAGGCTTTGAAGTAGCAGAAGTGTCCGTAACAACAGGAACTACAATAGATTGTTTGATATGAAACGCAGACACCACCTTAGGAAGAAATTGTTGACAATTCCTGAGTTCAGCTATGTCCTCATGGCAAATCTGTCAGATTGTGTTTCGGTTGTGTCCCCGGAGGGGGCCTAGTGGGTCAGTGGAGGTAGGTGGGAGAAAAGGAGGAGGCTGGATAATGTTCCTGCGCATGAGCGCAATGATATTTATTAGCAGATGATATAAACAGAATGGCAGCAGAAATAATAATAACAAATGGAAATGTCAATCACACAGCGTAATAGCTGAAAGTCTATGGCAACTGGATGACAGATGACTGGAGAAATAATAACCGGTAATATAATAAACAGGAGAACAGGTGCTTGTGAAGATGATGCTGGTTTGGAAACCAGTGCAGGGTTAAAACATGAAACTTGGCAGCAAGGTGTAGAATGGCAAACCTGGTAGCAGAGGCAGGAGTCTGACTATTCACAGTGCAGGTGATGAAGCACTGGCAGCGGCAAGCTGTATCACAGGTGGAGGAATGGAACACACCTGGAGTCAGTCTCAACTGCAAGGCTGAAGCACACAAGGTGGTGATGAGTGTGAAGCCTGTTTGAAGTTGCAGGTATTGCTGGGCCTTGAAGTTCCACGGAGCTGTGCAGAGTAACCAGGAGTACAAGTCCTTAACCAGAGAGCCAGGAACACGGGAGGAACAGGAACAGATCCTTTCACATGGGTCGCAGGAGTGACACAAAGTCCAGGATGCCTGCAGACTGATCCTGCAGTCTCTTATGTACCCCTTGGTGCACAGGCATTGGATGAGTGAAGGAAAGTGGGTGCGGCCAAGCACCGGATTGGCCGCTGTATGCTGGTTGTTTGCAAACTGTCATGGCGGCGCCCACGCCGCGGCCCAGCGGGGACGCGGCGCGCTACACGCCCGCTGTCACAGGAGCGCTCCCAGGCCCGCGATGGCGTCCCATGGCAGGAGCACAGGCGACCGCAGGGAGCCAGGACGGAGTCCGCAGCGGCGGATGGATGTCAGCTTGGTAAGTCGATTCCTGACAGTACCCCCCCCCTTTAAGGGTGGACACCGAACACCCACGTGGCTTGGAGGGATGAGTGCTGTGGAAGACACGGACCAACCTTGGAGCATGGACATCTGACGAATTTACCCAACTTCTCTCCTCTGGGCCATAACCAGACCAATCGACCAGGTACTGGAGACGTCCATACCGGCAACGGGAGTCCAGAATTTTACCGATCTCGAATTCCACGCCCCACTGAGTTCGAATTTTGGGGCCAACTGGAAGAGCACTCTGAAAACGGTTCAGGACTAGAGGTCTGAGGAGAGAAACATGAAAAGCGTTAGGTATTCGAAGAGAAGGTGGTAACTTCAGTTTGTAGGCCACTGGGTTGATGACTCTTTCGACAGGGAAAGGACCAATGAAGCGTGGTGCAAACTTCATGGACGGGACCCTGAGACGGAGGTTACGGGTTGACAGCCAAACCTTGTCCCCAGGTTTCAGATTAGGAACCGCACGTCTCTTGCGGTCGGCAAAGAACTTGTACCGGCTGGAGGCCTTTTTGAGAGAAACGTGAATTTTTCTCCAAATTGACGAGAACTGAGTCAGAGCAGTAGTGGCAGCAGGAACATCCATATGAGGGAGTTCTTGGAAATCTGGAACACGGGGATGTTGCCCATATACTGCAAAGAATGGTGTTGTTTCAGTAGCAGTATGGTATCGGAAGTTGTGGGCAAACTCGGCCCATGGGAGCAGATCGAACCAGTCATCCTGGGAAGATGAAACATACAATCTTAAAAACGTCTCTAGTTCTTGATTAACCCTCTCTGTCTGCCCATTCGTCTGAGGATGGTATGATGACGAAAACTTCAGTTTGACCTGCATGGCAGAACAGAGGGCCCTCCAAAACCTCGCTACAAACTGTACCCCCCGGTCAGATATTATTTCTGAGGGTAAACCATGTAAGCGGAAAATCTCCCGTAGGAAGATTTGGGCAAGTTTCGGGGCAGAAGGGAGACCCTGGAGAGGAACAAAATGAGCCATCTTGGTGAATCTGTCCACTACAACCCAGATGGTATTGTGTCCTTGAGAAGGAGGAAGGTCGGTGATAAAATCCATGGACAGGTGTGACCAGGGACGACTAGGGACAGACAATGGTTGTAACTGACCTGCTGGAGACTGACGAGGAGTCTTGTGCTGCACACACTTAGGACAGGATGCCACGAAATCCTTGATGTCAGTTTTCATCTTTGGCCACCAGTATGTCGCAGAGAGGAACTTGAAGGTCTTCAGGACACCAGGATGACCGGTGAACTTGGATTGATGGGCCCAAGATAGCAACTTGGGACGGAGTTCTGGGGAAACAAAAGTCTTACCAGGAGGAGGAGCTGGGGAGACTTGAGAGGCAGCGAACACCACTGGACTCAGGATGGAATGTGGCACTGAGTCAGGCGTTTCCTCTTCGGATTCCATAGATCGGGATAAAGCATCAGCTTTCACATTCTGCGAACCTGGGCGGAAATGAAGCTTGAAATTAAAACGTGAGAAAAACATAGCCCACCTGGACTGGCGAGGATTAAGGCACTGAGCTGCCTTTAAATATAGCAGGTTTTTATGATCCGTGTAGATGTTGAACGGATGTTTGGCCCCTTCTAGGAGGTATCTCCATTCCTCGAGAGCCAGCTTGATCGCCAGTAGTTCTTGATCTCCAACGGAGTAGTTAGCTTCTGCAGGAAGAAACTTGCGAGAATAAAATCCACAAGGGTGGACTTTCCCATCGGGTCCCTTCTGGGAGAGAACAGCTCCAACCCCAACTGTAGAGGCATCTACCTCCAACTCGAACGGTCTGTTTATATCTGGCTGAGACAGAACTGGAGCAGACATAAAGGCCAGCTTGATCTTCTGGAAGGCTGCTAAGGCTTCTTCTGACCAGTTGGAATGGTTTGCCCCTTTCCGAGTCAGGTTGGTAATAGGAGCGATGAGAGTGGAGAATCCCCGAATAAATTTTCTATAGTAGTTGGCGAAACCCAGGAACCGCTGGATAGACTTGAGAGAATTTGGAATGGACCAATTGGCAATAGCTTCCAATTTTGTCGGGTCCATCTGAAGACCCGATCCGGAAATTATATAACCCAGGAAGGGTATAGAGGGAACTTCAAAGGTGCATTTAGATAGTTTACCGTAGAGCCGATTCTCACGAAGACGTCGGAGAACTTCACGGACTTGTAGACGATGAGATGGAAGGTCTTGGGAGAAGATGAGGATATCATCCAAGTAAACAACGAGGTACTTATACAGGACATCACGAAAGATTTCGTTCACAAAGTGTTGGAACACTGCTGGAGCATTACTCAACCCAAATGGCATTACCAGGTATTCGTAATGGCCATCTCGAGTGTTAAAAGCTGTCTTCCACTCGTCACCACTCCGGATTCTGATGAGATTGTAGGCACCGCGGAGATCTAACTTGGTGAAGATGCGGGCTCCTTTAACTCTGTCAAATAATTCGGTAATGAGTGGTAATGGATAACTATTTTTGATGGTAATGTCATTGAGACCCCGGTAGTCAATGCATGGACGCAGTCCTCCATCCTTCTTTTTAACAAAGAAGAAACCTGCACCAGCGGGTGATGATGACGGACGGATGAATCCCTTCTGAAGATTCTCTCTGATGTAATCGCTCATCGCCTCAGTTTCAGGAACAGACAACGGGTAGGTGCGCCCCCTAGGTGGCTTCTTGCCAGGAAAGAGATCGATGGGACAATCCCATTCCCTATGGGGCGGCAGGACATCAGCGGCCTTTTCACAGAAGACATCTGAGAAGTCTTGATAAGCTGCTGGGAGACTTGACTGTGTCTTAACTTCGGTAGACTTTATGGGACACACTTGGGCTAAACAGGACTGATGACAATGTGAACCCCATGAGGTAAGCTGCAACGTTGACCAGTCAAACTGTGGATTATGTAGCTGGAGCCAGGGCATGCCCAAGACGATCTCCTGGGTGGCTTGAGGGATGACCAGGAACTTAATCAGTTCAGAATGTAGGAATCCAACTCCCAGGACCACTGGGGCAGTTTGATGAGAAATGTTCCCCTTGGAGATTCGACTACCATCCACAGCAGTAATATAAACTGGACAGGAAAGTTCACATATAGGTAAGCAAAATTTATTTACCGCAGCTTGGGTGATGAAGTTTCCTGCAGCTCCACAGTCCACTAATGCTGACGCAGACTGGAGCCCAACTGAAGTCTCTAACGTCACAGGAAGGATAAGGTCTTGATTAGAAGGAGCTTGACTAAAAGATCCCAACTTGACTCCTCCTTTACAAGTCAGGATCTGGCGTTTCCCGAACGCACTGTGCAGGAGTTAATCTGGTGGCCCGCAGCCGCACAGTACAGGCAGAGTCTCTCACGCATTCTTCTTGCCCGCTCTTCAGGGGTTAGGCGGGACCTATTTATCTGCATAGGCTCGTCAGAAGAGGGAGACTGGAACTGTACAGAAGGTATTATCCTTGATCTGCGTGGCTCACTCCGAGCGCGTTCATTATTGCGTTCGCGGATGCGAGAGTCCAACTTAATGCACAAGGAGATTAATTCAGACAATTGTACAGGAAGGTCGCGGGTCGCCAGTTCATCTTTGATCCGTTCAGAAAGTCCATGCCAGAAGGCTGCTACCAGGGCCTGATTATTCCACTGAATCTCTGCGGCCAACGTCTGGAACTGAATGACATATTGTCCCATACTACGGGTACCTTGACGAAGTTGAATCAGGTCAGCAGAAGCTGATGTTGCACGACCAGGCTCGTCGAAGATCCGTCTGAAGGTTGACACGAAGTCTGTGTAGTTGTTAATCAGAGGGTCAGCACGTTCCCACAGAGGAGACACCCAGCTCAGAGCAGATCCAGAGAGTAAGGAGATGATGTAGGCAACCTTGGATCTTGGCGTGGGGAAATTATGTGGCAACAACTCAAACTGGATTTCGCATTGGTTGAGAAACCCGCGACATAACTTTGGACTGCCATCATACTTGCTCGGCACGGGCAGGTGCAGACGTGACACTGGAGCTGATGCAGCCGGCATAGAGGAACTCACAGCACTGGCAGGTGCTGGAGTAACAGGAACAGTAGGAGTGAGTACACTAGGCAGGGATTGCTGTAGTGTATCTATCCGGGAGGACATCCCTTGCAGGAATTGAAACATCTGCTGCTGCGCAGCCTCTTGACCATCCAGACGGGAGACCAGATTTTGCAAGGCCTCTGACCCCACACTCCGTCCACCATCCGAGTCCATCGATCCTGGACTTACTGTCAGATTGTGTTTCGGTTGTGTCCCCGGAGGGGGCGCTAGTGGGTCAGTGGAGGTAGGTGGGAGAAAAGGAGGAGGCTGGATAATGTTCCTGCGCATGAGCGCAATGATATTTATTAGCAGATGATATAAACAGAATGGCAGCAGAAATAATAATAACAAATGGAAATGTCAATCACACAGCGTAATAGCTGAAAGTCTATGGCAACTGGATGACAGATGACTGGAGAAATAATAACCGGTAATATAATAAACAGGAGAACAGGTGCTTGTGAAGATGATGCTGGTTTGGAAACCAGTGCAGGGTTAAAACATGAAACTTGGCAGCAAGGTGTAGAATGGCAAACCTGGTAGCAGAGGCAGGAGTCTGACTATTCACAGTGCAGGTGATGAAGCACTGGCAGCGGCAAGCTGTATCACAGGTGGAGGAATGGAACACACCTGGAGTCAGTCTCAACTGCAAGGCTGAAGCACACAAGGTGGTGATGAGTGTGAAGCCTGTTTGAAGTTGCAGGTATTGCTGGGCCTTGAAGTTCCACGGAGCTGTGCAGAGTAACCAGGAGTACAAGTCCTTAACCAGAGAGCCAGGAACACGGGAGGAACAGGAACAGATCCTTTCACATGGGTCGCAGGAGTGACACAAAGTCCAGGATGCCTGCAGACTGATCCTGCAGTCTCTTATGTACCCCTTGGTGCACAGGCATTGGATGAGTGAAGGAAAGTGGGTGCGGCCAAGCACCGGATTGGCCGCTGTATGCTGGTTGTTTGCAAACTGTCATGGCGGCGCCCACGCCGCGGCCCAGCGGGGACGCGGCGCGCTACACGCCCGCTGTCACAGGAGCGCTCCCAGGCCCGCGATGGCGTCCCATGGCAGGGGCACAGGCGACAGGCGACCGCAGGGAGCCAGGACGGAGTCCGCAGCGGCGGATGGATGTCAGCTTGGTAAGTCGATTCCTGACAAAATCAGGTAGGGGCTCATGTGAGACAACGCCCCTACTTCTGACATACGTATTGCTAAAGCCAATGCTAAGGAACTTAACGTCAACCTCCTGTAACAGTTCAAACCAGTCCGATTGGAGGAACTGCAGCACCAAGTTGAGATCCCAAGGTGCCATGGGAGGCACCAAGGGAGGTTGGATGTGCACATCACCTTTCAAGAAAGACTGGATCTCGGAGAGAAGCCAATTGTTTCTGAAAGAAAATAAACAAGGCAGAAATCTGGACTTTTATAGAGCCTAGACATAGGCCCGCATCCACTCCTGACTGCAGAAAAAGCAGGAAACGTCCCAGATGAAATTCCACCGTATAATATTGTCTGGTTTCAAACCAAGAGACATATTTTCTCCAGATACAATGGCAATATTGAGACGTTACCCCCTTTCTAGCTTGGATCCTAGTCGGAATGACCTTGTCAGGAATCCCTCTCCTGGCTAGAATCAGCCGTTCAATTTCCATGCCATTAAACATAGCCGTGGTAAGTCTTGATAGATGAATGGGCCCTATTGAAGAAGATCCTCGCAAAGAGGTAGAGGCTACAGATATTCGAGGAGCATCTTGAGAAGATCCACATACCAGGCCCTTCTTTTTAGAATTCTTGGGATCAGTGGAAGTGGAGGAAACACGTACACCAGCTGGTATACCCACAGAGTTGTCAGAGCGTCTACCGCCACTGCTTGTGGGTCTCTCGACCTGGAACACTACAGCTTGAGATTCTTGTTGAGTAGAGATCATGTTGATTTGTGGATATCTCCACCGACGTGTCAACCACTGGAACACCTCCGGGTGAAGGCCCCATTTACCTGGGTACAGATCGTGTCTGCTGAGGAAGTCTGCTTCCCAGATGTCTACTCCCAGGATGAAGACCGCCGACTATGCCACTGTGTTTTTCCGCCCAGAGGAGAATTCTTGACACCTCTGACATTGCGGCTCTGCTTTTGTTCTGCCTTGTCGGTTTATGTTCGTCACATTGACTGACTGGACCGGAATAGCCCGATTCTGAAGAAGAAGTGCAGCTTGGTGAAGGGCGTTGCATATAGCCCTGAGTTTCAGGATGTTTATTGGAAGGACAACTTCCTGACATGACCACCCTCCCTGAAACTGTACCCCCTGGGTGACTGCGCCCCAGCCTCTGAGGCTTGCATCTGTGGTTAGTAGAATCCAATTCTGAATCCCAAACCTGCGGCCCTTGACAAGTTGAGAAGTTTATAGCCACCACAGGAGGAAGATCCTGGCTTTTGGGGACAGGCAAATCCTCTGGTGCATGTGAAGATGCGATCCGGACCATTTGTCCAACAGATCCAGCTGGAAGGGCCTTACATGAAACCTTCCGTACTGAAATGCTGCGTAAGAAGCCACCATTTTCCCCAGAAGGCGTATGCAGAGATGCACTGAGATTCGAGTTGGCCTCAAGACAGCCTGAACCATCGACTGGATTACAATCGCCTTTTCCAGGGGAAGGAATACTTTCTGAGATTCTGTGTCCAGTATCATTCCCAGGAACTGAAGCTTCTGTGTTGGTTCCAGGTGAGATTTTGGAAAAATTTAGAATTCACCCATGATCCAGAAGTAGTCTGGTCGAGAGGGCAATGCTCTACAACAGTTGTTCCCTGGACGGTGCCTTTAATCAGTAGATCGTCCAGGTACGGAAATATGTTCACTCCCTGTTTGTGGAGCAGTAACATCATCTCTGCTATCACATTGGTGAATACCCTCGATGCCGTGAAGACCAAATGGCAGGGCCTGAAACTGGTAGTGACAGTCCTGCGGTGCAAAGTGTAGATAAACCTGGTGAAGCGGCCAGATCGAACTATGAAGGTAGGCATCCTTGATATCCAGTGACACTAGGAGTCCTCCTCCAGACCTGAGATCACCACTGTCAGAGACTCCATCTTGAATTTGGACACCTGCAAGTACGGGTTCAACGTTTTAAGATTCAGAATCAGTTTAACCGAACCGTCCGGCTTTGGTACTACAAACAAGCTGGAATAATAACCCTTGTTTTGTAGATGAGGTGGAACTGGAACAATTACTTGGGTCTGTAAAAGTTTTTGAATGGCATCCTGTAAGGTTATTCTTGCCTCTTGTGAAAGAATCTGTGAGGTGGGAGCTCCTGGAACTCCAGTCTGTAGCCCTGGGACATGATCCTGGCACGATCTTGTCCAGATGTGACTGAAGAATTTTAGCTGGGCTCCCACCTGACAGACTTCCAGGCATTGTGGTCCAATGTCATGCGGAAGGTTTTGAGGAAACAAAGCCTGAACCCTGTTCCTGCGAACATGCAGTCAGGGCCGGCTCCAGGCCTACTAGCACCCTGAGCGAGAAAATGTAAAAGCGCCCCCCACCCCCCATGCGCGCGCGCTCCCGTAAAAGTGGGTGTGGCCTCTGGAAAAGTGGGCGTGGCCTCATAACTTCATATCATCAAACTATAAACACATTTTCACACAATTAGCCGCCTTACACATAGCCACAGTAGTGTTCCTTACACACAATGTCTCCAGTATAGTGCCAGATACACATAATGTGCAGTGCCAGCTACACATGACATGCCCCGCAGCAGTGCCAGCTAGCCAGCTACACATGACATGCCCCGCAGCAGTGCCAGCTAGCCAGCTACACATGACATGCCCCGCAGCAGTGCCAGCTACACATGACATGCCCCGCAGCAGTGCCAGCTACACATGACATGCCCCCCAGCAGTGCCAGCTACACATGATAGTGTTCACTTTTTAGGGCATGGTGCTGATCACAGGGAGGGCACTTTTTTAAGTTAGGAGGGCAAAATGATGTACATACTGCTTGTTGTTCCCATACCTATATGCCAAAGAATGGACAGTGCGCGCCGAAGGCGCGCAGCAAAAATTAAGGGGAGTTACTTCGTGGGGAAGGTACGTGGCCACATAATAGTGGCAATTTGCATTACACCACACAGTAGTGCAGCTAATACACACTGCACCAGGTAGAACCTCCTATACACTTTGCGTCAGGCACAGCATTGAGACACATTGCACCAGGGAGAGCACTGAGACACATTGCCTAGCCACAGACGCCTAGCGGGAACACTACATGACATGCCCCCCAGCAGTGCCAGCTACACGTGACATGCCCCCCAGCAGTGCCAGCTACACGTGACATGCCCCCCAGCAGTGCCAGCTACATAAATGGCCACACAGTGCCAGATATGCACCCACAGTTCAGATACATAAATGCCCCCAAAGTGCCAGATACATAAATGCCTCCACAGTGCAGATATGCCCCCCACAGTGCCAGATACATAAATGCCCCCACAGTGCCAGATACATAAGTGCCCCCACAGTGCCAGATACATAAGTGCCCCCACAGTGCCAGATATAAAAATGCCCACACAGTGCCAGATATGTCCCCACAGTGCCATATATAAAATTGCCCCCACAGTGCCAGATATGCCCCCACAGGGCTAGATATGCCCCCAGTGCCAGATACATAAATGCCCACATTGCCAGATGCATAAGTGCCCCCACAGTGCCAGATATGCCCCCCACAGTGCCAGAAATGCCCCCACAGTTCCAGAAATGCCCCCACAGTGCCAGAAATGCCCCCACAGTGCCAGAAATGCCCCCACAGTCCCAGAAATGCCCCCACACAGGGCCAGATAAATGCCCCCACACAGGGCCAGATAAATGCCCCCACAGAGCCAGATATGCCCCCAGTGTGCCAGATATGCCCCCAGTGTGCCAGATATGCCCCCAATGAGCCAGATATGCCCCCCACAGTGCCATAAATGCCCCCACAGAGCCAGATATGCCCCCAGTGTGCCAGATAAATGCCCCCACAGTGCAATCCATAAATGTTTGACCCCCCCACCCCACCCCACCAAATACCTGAGGCGCTGAGTCTGAGAGAGGGAGGAGGAGTGCTGGCGTGAGTGCTGGCGGGCGGGAGAGTGAGGATCCGAGTGCGGGTGGGCGGGCGGCCACTTGTGTGCGCTATGCGCGGCGCCGCGCACGCCGCACACACGGACGGCGGGGACAACGCGCTGCACACACACACAGGGCCGGCTCGCTTCGAATATGGCGGCGCCAGCGCGCGGCGCCCATTAAGGGTGGCGCCCTGCGCGGCCGCTCTATTCGAACATGCCTAGAGCAGGCCCTGCCTGCAGTAGCTGGTTTCTGTGGTTTACCGCTAGCACCTCTGGCTGCGGCAGAAGAACCTCTGGCCTTGCCCCTAAACTTGGCCATCCATTTTTTCCTATCCTCAGAGGGAAAGGGAAAAGATTACAATAACCGCTTGGGAATTAGAAATTGTTTTAATCTGGATTAACCCACGGTTGTTCAAACAGGGTATTTAATTCTTTTGACACAGGAAAGTGGCTGAGGATTTTTGAGGTACATTAAAGCAAGATTTCTCACATACTTCTTTCACCTTATTGGAAATATTTAGGACTTCCCTGATGGCATCTGTGAGCGCCACAATAACTCCCCAGCGTCTATATCCACTTCACCTTCCTCCCCTTATGACCCATTATCAGAGTAAGAATGCAGGATTTGTACGTTTTTGCGGACAAATGACAGAGGACTGAGACGCTGGTCTGAGTACTGAGTCCTTTTGCATAAACTCAGCCATAGACTTTCTTTAGTATTGTGTCTCTTTCTCGTTCTGAAATATTTTAGTAGAGACGGTGGAGATTATCCCCTTAAAGGGGTCCAGCCACACTGGCTCTGCCCCACTTGTATGAAAAGGGACAATACACTGAGTACATACTAGTGAACCCCCAGGAGTAGAGGAACACTGTGAACCCCCATCCCTGCAATGGAGCGCGGTCATCCCGCTCTTATTTATACTGGCTGAAGTAATTTTGTGCCTAAAATGGAGTCAGCCCCCTTTTTAAGTCTGTAATGCCAGTCTGGGCACTGTGTACACATACAGTGGGGCAAAAAAGTATTTGGACAGCCACCGATTGTGCAAGTTGACCCATTTAAAAAGATGAGAGAGGTCTGTAATTTCCATCATAGGTACACTTCAACTGTGAGACACAGAAACCTAGGAAATCACATTGTATGATTTTTAAACAATTTATTTGTATATTCTTGCAGAAAATAAATATTTGGACAATCAAAAAGTTTAACTCAATACTTTGTAATATAACCTTGGTTGGCAATTACAGAGGTCAAACGTTTCCTGTAGTTCTTGACCAGGTTTGCACACACTGTAGCAGGTATTTTGGCCCACTCTTCCATGCAGATCTTTTCCAGATCTGTCATGTTTTGGGGCTGTTGCCGAGCAACACGGACTTTCAACTCCCTCCACAGATTTTCTATTGGGTTGAGGTCTGGAGACTGGCTAGGCCACTCCAGGACCTTGAAATGCTTTTTATGGAGCCACTCCATGCTGGAAGACCCAACCACGTTCCATCTTCAATGCTCTTACTGAGGAAAGGAGGTTTTTGCCCAAAATCTCACGATACATGGCCCCATTCATCCTCTCCTTAATGTGGATCATTCGCCCTGATCTCTTTGCAGAAAAGCAGCCCCAAAGCATGATGTTTCCACCCCATGCTTCACAGTGGGTATGGTGTTTTTGGGATGTCATTCATCATTCTTCTCCCTCCAAACACGGTGTGTGGAGTTTATACCAAAAAGTTTGATTTTGCTCTGATCTGACCACATTACATTCTCCCAATCCTCCTCTGGATCATCCAGATGGTCACTGGCAAACTTTGGTCACTGGACATGTGCTGGCGTAAGCAGGGGGACCTTTCGGGTGCTGCAGGATTTCAATACATGATGACGTAGTGTGTTACTAATGGTAACCTTTGTGACTGTGGTCCCAGCTCTCTTGAGGTCATTGACCAGGACCCCCCGTGTAGTTATGGGATGATTCCTCACCGTTCTCCAGATCATTGATACCCCACGAGGTGAGATCTTGCATGGAGCCCCGGGTCGAGGGAGACTGTCAGTGATCTTGTATTTTTTCCATTTTTAAATAATGGCGCCAATAGTTGATCTCTTCTCACCAAGCTGCTTGCCTATTGTCGAGTAGCTCATCCCAGCCTTGTGCAGCTACAATTTTGTCCCTGGTATCCTTAGACAGCTCTCTGGTCTTGGCCATGGTGGAGAGGTAGCAGTCTAACTGTTTGAGGGTGTGGACTGGTGTCTTTTATACAGATAACCAGTTCAAACAGGTGCCATAAATACAGGTAACGAGTGGAGGATAGAAGAGCTTCTTAAAGAAGAAGTAACAGGTCTGAGAGCCAGAAATCTTGCTGCATGGTAGGTGTCCAAATACACTGTGAAATACACTTCTGTGAAATTAAACTGTCCACTTAGGAAGCAACACTGATTGACAATCAATTTCACATGCTGTTGTGCAAATGGAATAGACAACAGGTGGAAATTATAAGCAATTAGCAAGACACCCCCAATAACGGAGTTGTTCTGCAGGTGGTGACCACAGACCACTTCTCTGCTCCTATGCTTTCTGGATGATGTTTTGGTCACTTTTGAAAGCTGGCGGTGCTTTCACTCTAGTGGTAGCATTAGACGGATTCTACAACCCACACAAATGGCTCAGTTAGTGCAGCTCATCCAGGATGGCACATCAATGCAAGCTGTGGCAAGAAGGTTTGCTGTGTCTGTCAGCGTAGTGTCCAGAGCATGGAGGCACTACCAGGAGACAGGCCAGTACATCAGGAGACGTGGAGGAGGTCGTAGGAGGGCAACAACCAAGCAGCAGGACCGCTACCTCCGCCTTTGTGCAAGGAGGAACAGGAGGAGTACTGCGAGAGCTCTGCAAAATTACCTACAGCAAGCCACAAATGTGCATGTGTCTACTGAAACAATCAGAAACAGACTCCATGAGGGTCCGATGTCCACAGGTGGGGTTTGTGCTTACAGCCCAACACCATGCAGGATGTTTGGCATTTGCCAGAGAACACCAAGATTGGCAAATTCACCACTGGCGCCCTGTGCTCTTCACAGATGAAAACAGGTTCTCACTGAGCACATGTGACAGACGTGACAGAGTCTGGAGACGCCAAGGAGAACATTCTG
Organism: Pseudophryne corroboree; assembly: GCF_028390025.1. Lineage (NCBI taxonomy): Eukaryota > Metazoa > Chordata > Amphibia > Anura > Myobatrachidae > Pseudophryne > Pseudophryne corroboree. The sequence goes on along the minus strand of NC_086446.1, from coordinate 21,012,090 downwards.
CTGACTGCAACATCCTCCAGCATGACCGGTTTGGCAGTGGGTCAGTAATGATGTGGGGTGGCATTTCTTTGGGGGGGCCGCACAGCCCTCCATGTGCTCGCCAGATGTAGCCTGACTGCCATTAGGTACCGAGATGAGATCCTCAGACCCATTGTGAGACCATATGCTGGTTTGGTTGGCCCTGGGTTCCTCCTAATGCAAGACAATGCTAGACCTCATGTGGCTGGAGTGTGTCAGCAGTTCCTGCAAGACGAAGGCATTGATGCTATGGACTGGCCCGCCCATTCCCAAGACCTGAATCCTATTGAGCACATCTGGAACATCATGTCTCGATCCATCCACCAATGCCACGTTGCACCACAGACTGTCCAGGAGCTGGCGTATGCTTTAGTCCAGGTCTGGGAGGAGATCCCTCAGGAGACCATCCGCCACCTTAAGAGCATGCCCAGGCATTGTAGGGAGGTCATACAGGCACGTGGAGGCCACACACACCTCATTTTGACTTGTTTTAAGGACATTACATCAAAGTTGGATCAGCCTGTAGTGTGTTTCTCTGACGTCCTAGTGGATGCTGGGGACTCCGTAAGGACCATGGGGAATAGCGGCTCCGCAGGAGACTGGGCACAAATAGAAAGCTTTAGGACTACCTGGTGTGCACTGGCTCCTCCCCCTATGACCCTCCTCCAGACCTCAGTTAGATCTTTGTGCCCGGCCGAGCTGGATGCAAAGATCGGGGGCTCTCCTGAGCTTCCTAGAAAGAAAGTTAGAATTAGGTTTTTTATTTTCAGTGAGACCTGCTGGCAACAGGCTCACTGCTACGAGGGACTAAGGGGAGAAGAAGCGAACCTGCCTGCTTGCAGCCAGCTTGGGCTTCTTAGGCTACTGGACACCATTAGCTCCAGAGGGATCAAACACAGGCCCAGCCTCGGACTCCGGCCCCTTTACAGAGCCAGAAGCAAGAAGTGGTCCAGAAAATCGGCGGCAGAAGACATCAGTCTTCACCAAGGTAGCGCACAGCACTGCAGCTGTGCACCATTGCTCCTCATGCACACCACACACTGCGGTCACTGATGGGTGCAGGGCGCTGGGGGGGGGGGGGGGGGGGGTGCCCTGAGCAGCAATACTGACACTTTGGTTGGCAAACTGGCACCATATATAGCCCCAGAGGCTATATAGGTGCTTTTTAACCCCTGCCAGAATCCATAAAAATGCGGGAGAAAAGTCAGCGGAAAAGGGGCGGAGCTATCTCCCTCAGCACACTGGCGCCATTTTTCCCTCACAGCTCCGTTGGAGGGAAGCTCCCTGGCTCTCCCCTGCAGTCAATACACTACAGAAAAGGTTAAAAAGAGAGGGGGGGCACAATTTAGGCGCAGTATACAATATATGCAGCTATAAGGGAAAACACTTTTATAGGTGATATCCCTGTGTTATATAGCGCCCTGGTGTGTGCTGGCATACTCTCCCTCTGTCTCCCCAAAGGGCTTTGTGGGGTCCTGTCCTCTGTCAGAGCATTCCCTGTGTGTGTGCTGTGTGTCGGTACGGCTGTGTCGACATGTATGTGGAGGATAATGAGGTGGAGGCGGAGCAAATGCCTGTAAATGTGTTGTCACCCCCTGCGGGGTCGACACCGGTGTGGTTGGACTTGTGGAAAGATTACGTGAAAGTGTCAACTCCTTACACAAAAGGTTGACGACACAGAACAGCCGGCTACTCAGCTTGGGCCTGTTCCAGCGTCTCAAATGTCATGGGGGGCTCTAAAAACGCCTGCTACCTCAGAGACACAGATGTCGACACGGATACAGACTCCAGTGTCGACGACGATGAGACTAGTGTACCCTCCAAATAGGTCCACCCGTTACATGATGGAGGCAATGAAAAATGTATTACACATTTATGATAATACCCCAGGTACCACATAAAAGGGTATTGTGTTGGTGAGAGAAAACTATTAGTAGTTTTTCCTGCATCTGAGAAATTAAATGAGGTGTGTGAGGAAGCGTGGTCTTCCCCCGTTAAGAAATTGATAATTTCAAAACGGTTATTGGCAGCGTACCCTTTCCCGCCAGAGGATAGGTCACGTGGGGAAACACACCATAGGGTAGATACAGCGTTTACACGCTTATCAGAAAAGGTGGCACTACCGTCTCCGGATACGGCCGCCCTGAAGGAACCTGCTGATAGAAAGCAGGAGGTTACCCTAAAGCAGGCTTGTCCAACCCGCGGCCCGCGGGCCGCATGCGGCCCAAGTCGGCTAGTAATGCGGCCCAGGAGCAGCGCTGCAGCAGAGGTTTTTTGTTTTTTTCCCCCCGAGTACGGACACCACATGTGAGGCTGAGCCGGCCCCAGCAGGCTGTCAGCACATCCTGATTGGATTGCTGCTGCTGGGACCAGCACCAGCTCACGCCCTCTCCGCTGTCAGTCACAGTGTAGCTCTCCTCCGCTGCATAGCGGCACACGTGACTGAGCAGCGCGAGAGTAGAGGAGCCCAGCGGAGAAGTTGGTTGTACAAGAACACGTGGAGCGGCGGACGGAGACGGAGGAGCGGTAAGTATGTGTATGTGCGTGTGTGTGGTTTTTTTTACAGCTACAAGGGGCACAGTACAAGGGCGCAGCTACAAGGGGCACAGTACAAGGGGGCAGCTACAGGGCCACAACTACAAGGGGCACAGTACAAGGGCGCACCTACAAGGGGCACAGTACAAGGGGGCAGCTACAGGGCCACAACTACAAGGGGCACAGTACAAGGGGGCAGCTACAAGGGGCACAGTACAAGGGGGCAGCTACAGGGCCACAACTACAAGGGGCACAGTACAAGGGGGCAGCTACAAGGGGCACAGTACAAGGGGGCAGCTACAGGGCCACAACTACAAGGGGCACAGTACAAGCGGGCAGCTACAGGGCCACAACTACAAGGGGCACAGTACAAGGGGGCAGGTACAGGGCCACAACTACAAGGGGCACAGTACAAGGGGGCAGCTACAGGGCCACAACTACAAGGGGCACAGTACAAGGGGGCAGCTACAAGGGGCACAGTACAAGGGGGCAGCTACAGGGCCACAACTACAAGGGGCACAGTACAAGGGGGCAGCTACAAGGGGCACAGTACAAGGGGGCAGCTACAGGGCCACAACTACAAGGGGCACAGTACAAGGGGGCAGCTACAAGGGGCACAGTACAAGGGGCACAGTACAAGGGGGCAGCTACAGGGCCACAACTACAAGGGGCACAGTACAAGGGGGCAGCTACAGGGCCACAACTACAAGGGGCACAGTACAAGGGGGCAGTTACAGGGCCACAACTACAAGGGGCACAACTACAAGGGGCACAGTACAAGGGGCACAGCTACAGGGGCACAGCTACAAGAGGCACAGTACAAGGGGGCAGCTACAGGGGTGCAGCTACAGGGGCACAACTAGAGGGGGCACTGTACAAGGGGCACAGCTACAGGGGCACAACTACAAGGGGCACAGTACAAGGGGCACAGCTACAGTGGCACAACTACAAGGGGCACAGTACAAGGGGGCAGCTACAAGGGGCACAACTACAAGGGGCACAGTACAAGGGGCACAGCTACAGTGGCACAACTACAAGGGGCACAGTACAAGGGGGCAGCTACAAGGGGCACAACTACAAGGGGCACAGTACAAGGGGCACAGCTACAGTGGCACAACTACAAGGGGCACAGTACAAGGGGGCAGCTACAAGGGGCACAGTACATGGGGGCAGTTACAGGGGCACAACTACAAGGGGCGCAGCTATAGTGGCACAGCTACAAGGGGCGCAGCTACAGGGGCACAGCTACAAGGGGCACAGTACAAGGGGCGCAGCTACAGGGGTACAACTACAAGGGGCGCAGCTATAGTGGCACAGCTACATGGGGTGCAGCTACAGGGGCACAACTACAAGGGACGCAGCTACAGGGGCGCAGCTACAAGGGACGCAGATACAGGGGCACAGCTACAAGGGGCACAGTACAAGGGGGCAGCTACAGGGGTACAACTACAAGGGGCGCAGCTATAGTGGCACAGCTACATGGGGTGCAGCTACAGGGGCACAACTACAAGGGACGCAGCTACAGGGGCGCAGCTACAAGGGACGCAGATACAGGGGCACAGCTACAAGGGGCACAGTACAAGGGGCGCAGCTACAGAGGCACAACTACAAGGGGCACAGTACAAGGGGGCAGCTACAGGGGCACAACTACAAGGGACGCAGATACAGGGGCACAGCTACATGGGGTGCAGCTACAGGGGCACAACTACAAGGGACGCAGATACAGGGGCACAGCTACAAGGGGCACAGTACAAGGGGCGCAGCTACAGGGGCACAACTACAAGGGACGCAGCTACAGGGGCGCAGCTACAAGTAAGTTTAATATGTTAACTATGTTTTCTATGGTTTTTTTGGATGATCAGGTATCGTTACTGTTATTTTATTTTATGTGCGGCCCAAACCAAATTTTCATCTTCTAATGTGGCCCAGGGAAGGTGAAAGGTTGGACACCCCTGCCCTAAAGGATATAGTCACACACTCGGGCATTATATTGCGACCAGCCATTGCTTCGGCATGGATGTGCAGTGCTCCCGCTGCATGGTCAGATTCCCTGTCGGAAAAAAACTATGGATAGGGACAATATTTTGCTGACGATAGAGCATATAAAAGACGTGGTCTTATACATGCGTGATGCACAGAGGGATATTTGCCAGCTGGCATCAAAAATAAGCGCTAGGTCCATTGCCGCCAGACGGGGGTTATGGACTCGGCAATGGTCAGGCAATGCCGACTCGAATCGGCACATGGAAGTTTGCCCTATAAGGGGGTTAAACTGTTTGGGGATGGTCTTTCAGATCTCGTTTCCACAGCTACTGCTGGGAAATCGACTTTTTGCCACAGGTTACCCCACAACAAAAGAAAGCACCGTATCATCAAGTACAGTCCTTTCGTTCCCAGAAAAGCAAGAGGGCTAGAGGCTCATCCTTTCTGCCAAGAGGCAAAGGTAGAGGGAAAAGCTGCAGCACACAGCTGTAGTCCATAGTGGATGCTGGGAACTCCGTAAGGACCATGGGGATTAACGGCTCCGCAGGAGACTGGGCACAAAAGTAAAGCTTTAGGACTACCTGGTGTGCACTGGCTCCTCCCCCTATGACCCTCCTCCAAGCCTCAGTTAGGATACTGTGCCCGGACGAGCGTACACAATAAGGAAGGATTTATAAATCCCGGGTAAGACTCATACCAGCCACACCAATCACACCATACAACTTGTGATCTGAACCCAGTTAACAGCATGATAACAGAGGAGCCTCTGGATAGATGGCTCACAACAACAATAACCCGATTTAGTTAACAATAACTATGTACAAGTATTGCAGACAATCCGCACTTGGGATGGGCGCCCAGCATCCACTACGGACTACGAGAAATAGAATTATCGGTAAGTAAATTCTTATTTTCTCTGACGTCCTAGTGGATGCTGGGAACTCCGTAAGGACCATGGGGATTATACCAAAGCTCCCAAACGGGCGGGAGAGTGCGGATGACTCTGCAGCACCGAATGAGAGAACTCCAGGTCCTCCTCAGCCAGGGTATCAAATTTGTAAAATTTAGCAAACGTGTTTGCCCCTGACCAAGTAGCTGCTCGGCAAAGTAGTAAAGCCGAGACCCCTCGGGCAGCCGCCCAAGATGAGCCCACCTTCCTTGTGGAGTGGGCTTTTACAGATTTTGGCTGTGGCAGGCCTGCCACAGAACGTGCAAGCTGAATTGTATTACAAATCCAACGAGCAATAGTCTGCTTAGAAGCAGGAGCACCCAGCTTGTTGGCTGCATACAGGATAAACAGCGAGTCAGATTTTCTGACTCCAGCCGTCCTGGAAAGATATATTTTCAGGGCCCTGACTACGTCCAAAAACTTGGAGTCCTCCAAGTCCCTAGTAGCCGCAGGTACCACAATAGGTTGGTTCAGATGAAACGCTGAAACCACCTTAGGGAAAGAATGAGGACGAGTTCTCAATTCCGCCCTGTCTGAATGGAAGATCAGATAAGGGCTTTTACAGGATAAAGCCGCCAATTCTGACACGCGCCTGGCCGAGACAGCATGACCACTTTCCATGTGAGATATTTTAACTCCACAGATTCAAGTGGTTCAAACCAATGTGACTTTAGGAACCGCAAAACTACATTGAGATCCCAAGGTGCCACTGGAGGCACAAAAGGAGGCTGTATATGCAGTACCCCTTTTACAAACGTCTGAACTTCAGGAACTGAAGCTAGTTCTTTCTGGAAGAAAATTTACAGAGCCGAAATTTGAACCTTAATGGACCCCAATTTTAGGCCCATAGACACTCCTGTTTGCAGGAAATGCAGGAATCGACCTAGTTGAAATTCCTCCATCGGGGCCTTACTGGCCTCGCACCGCGCAACATATTTTCGCCAAATGCGGTGATAATGCTTTGCGGTTACATCCTTCCTGGCTTTGATCAGGGTAGGGATGACTTCATCCGGAATGCCTTTTTCCTTCAGGATCCGGCGTTCAACCGCCCTGCCGTCAAACGCAGCTGCGGTAAGTCTTGGAATAGACAGGGTCCTTGCTGGAGCAGGTCCCTTCTTAGAGGTAGAGGCCACGGGTCCTCCGTGAGCATCTCTTGAAATTCCGGGTACCAAGACCTTCTTGGCCAATCCGGAACCACAAGTATAGTTCTTACTCCCCTCCGTCTTATAATTCTCAGTACTTTTGGTATGAGAGGAAGAGGAGGGAACACCTACACTGACTGGTACACCCACGGTGTTACCAGAGCGTCCACCGCTATTGCCTGAGGGTCCCTTGACCTTGCGCAATACCTGTCCAATTTTTTTGTTTTTTTTGTTTAGGCGGGACGCCATCATGTCCACCTTTGGTTTTTCCCAACGGTTTACAATCATGTGGAAGACTTCTGGGTGAAGTCCCCACTCTCCCGGGTGGAGGTCGTGCCTGCTGAGGAAGTCTGCTTCCCAGTTGTCCACCCCCGGAATGAACACTGCTGACAATGCTATCACATGATTTTCCGCCCAGCGAAGAATCCTCGCAGCTTCTGCCATTGCCCTCCTGCTTCTTGTGCCGCCCTGTCTGTTTACGTGGGCGACTGCCGTGATGTTGTCCGACTGGATCAGCACCGGCTGACCTTGAAGCAGAGGTATTGCTTGGCTTAGGGCATTGTAAATGGCCCTTAGCTCCAAGATATTTATGTGAAGTGATGTCTCCAGGCTTGACCACAAGCCCTGGAAATTTATTTCCTGTGTGACTGCTCCCCAGCCTCGCAGGCTGGCATCCGTGGTTACCAGGACCCAGTCCTGAATGCCGAATCTGCGGCCCTCTAGAAGATGAGCACTCTGCAACCACCACAGGAGAGACACCCTTGTCTTTGGTGACAGGGTTATCCGCTGATGCATCTGAAGATGCGATCCGGACCATTTGTCCATCATTCTTGCGTGGAATCTGCCGAATGGAATTGCTTCGTAGGAAGCCACCATTTTTCCCAGGACCCTTGTGCACTGATGCACTGACACCTGGCCTGGTTTTAGGAGGTTTCTGACTAGTTCGGATAACTCCCTGGCTTTCTCCTCCGGGAAAAAAACCTTTTTCTGGACTGTGTCCAGGATCATCCCTAGGAATAGAAGACGTGTTGTCGGGATCAGCTGCGATTATGGAATATTGAGAATCCAACCGTGCTGCCGCAACACTACTTGAGATAGTGCTACCCCGACTACCAACTGTTCCCTGGATCTTGCCCTTAACAGGAGATCGTCCAAGTAAGGGATAACTAAAACTCCCTTCCTTCGAAGGAGTATCATCATTTCGGCCATTACTTTGGTAAAGACCGGGGGTGCCGTGGACAAACCAAACGGCAGCGTCTGAAACTGATAGTGACAGTTCTGTACCACAAACCTGAGGTACCCTTGATGTGAAGGGTAAATTGGGACATGGAGATAAGCATCCTTGATGTCCCGAGACACCATATAACCCTTCTTCCAGGTTCGCAATCACCGCTCTAAGTGACTCCATCTTGAATTTGAACCTTTGTATGTAAGTGTTCAAGGATTTCAGATTTTAAATAGGTCTCACCGAGCTGTCCGGCTTCGGTACCACAAAAAGCGTGGAATAATACCCCTTTCCCTGTTGTAGGAGGGGTACTTTGATTATCACCTGCTGGGAATACAGCTTGTGAATGGCTTCCAATACCGCTTCCCTGTCGGAGGGAGACGTCGGTAAAGCAGACTTTAGGAAACAGCGAAGGGGAGACGTCTCGAATTCCAATTTGTACCCCTGAGATACCACCTGAAGGATCCAGGGGTCCACCTGTGAGTGAGCCCACTGCACGCTGACATTTTTGAGACGGGCCCCCACCGTGCCTGAGTCCGCTTGTAAAGCCCCAGCGTCATGCTGAGGACTTGGCCGAAACGGGAGAGGGCTTCTGTTCCTGGGAACTGGCTGTTTGCTGCAGCCTTTTTCCTCTCCCTCTGCCACGGGGCAGAAATGAGGAGCCTTTTGCCCGCTTGCCCTTATGGGGCCGAAAGGACTGCGCCTGATAATACGGCATCTTCTTATGTTGAGAGGCTACCTGGGGTAAAAATTTGGATTTCCCAGCCGTTGCCGTGGCCACCAGGTCTGTTAGACCTACCCCAAATAACTCCTCCCTTTTATAAGGCGATACTTCCATATGCCTTTTGGAATCAGCATCACCTGACCACTGTCTTGTCCATAACCCTCTTCTGGCAGAAATGGACAGCGCACTTACTCTTGATGCCAGTCGGCAAATATCCCTCTGTGCATCACGCATATTGTCAGGTCTGGTCTTGTCTGTGTCCCCAGAGGGGGCGCTAGTGGGTCAGTGGAGGTAGGAGGGAGAAAACTAGGAGGCTGGATGATGTTTCTGCGCATGGCGCAATGATATTTATTGGCAGATGATATTAAACAGCAAGTTCACAAAACGGCAGTAAATAATAACAGGGAGAAAGTGCAATGTCAATAGTACAGCGTGGGAGCTGAAAGTCTATGGTAACTGAAGCATGATAAATGGATGAATGATAACTGAAGAAATGGTAACCGGTAGTGATGATAACAGAAGAACAGGTGCTTGTGAAAATGGTTCTGGTTTGGAAACCAGTGCAGATATTTAAAACAGGAACTTTAGGCAGTGAGATGTGAAATGGCAAACCTGGTAGCAGAGGCAGGAGTCTGACTTCACAGTGCAGGTATTGAAGCACTGGCAGCAGCAAGCTGTATCACAGGTGTTGGAATGAGACACACCTGGAGTCAGTCTCAACTGCAGGCTGAAGCACACAAGGTGGTGATGAGTGTGAAGCCTGTTTGCAGGTATTGCTGGGCCTTGAAGTTCCACGGAGCTTGTGCAGATAACCAGAGGTACAAGTCTTTAGCCAGAGAGCCAGGAACACAGGAGTAACGGAACAGATCCTTACACATGGGTCGCAGGAGTGACACAAAGTCCAGGATGCCTGCAGACTGATCCTGCAGTCTCTTATGTACCCCTGGGTTAACAGGCATTGGATGAGTGAGGGAAAGTGGGTGCGGCCAAGCACCGGATTGGCCGCTGTATACTGGTTGTTTGCAGACTGTCATGGCGGCGCCCACGCCGCGGCCCAGCGGGAACGCAGCGCGCTACACGCCCGCTGTCACAGGAGCGCTCCCAGGCCCGTGATGGTGTCCTACGGCAGGGACACAGATGACAGGTGACCGCAGGGAGCCAGGACGGAGTCCGCAGCGGCGGACGGATGTCAGCTTGGTGAGTCGATTCCTGACAGTACCCCCCCCTTTAAGGGTGGACACCGAACACCCACGTGGCTTGGAAGGATGAGTGCTGTGGAAAACACGGACCAACCTTGGAGCATGGACATCAGATGAGTTTACCCAACTCCTCTCCTCTGGGCCATAACCGGACCAATCGACCAGGTACTGAAGACGTCCATACCGGCAACGGGAGTCCAGAATTTTACCGATCTCGAATTCCACGCCCCGCTGAGTTCGAATTTTGGGGCCAACTGGAAGAGAACTCTGAAAACGGTTCAGGACTAGAGGTCTGAGGAGAGAAATATGAAAAGCGTTAGGTATACGAAGAGAAGGTGGTAACTTCAGTTTGTAGGCCACAGGGTTGATGACTCTTTCAACAGGGAAAGGACCAATGAAACGGGGTGCAAACTTCATGGACGGAACCCTAAGACGGAGGTTACGGGTTGATAGCCAAACCTTGTCCCCAGGTTTCAGGTGAGGCACCGCACGTCTCTTGCGGTCGGCAAAGAATTTGTACCGACTGGAGGCCTTTTTGAGAGACACATGAATCTTTTTCCAAATTGATGAAAACTGAGACAGAGCAGTAGTGGCAGCAGGAACATCCATATGAGGGAGTTCTTGGAAGTCAGGAACACGGGGATGTTGCCCATATACTGCAAAGAATGGTGTTGTTTCAGTAGCAGTATGGTATCGGAAGTTGTGGGCAAACTCGGCCCATGGGAGCAGATCGAACCAGTCATCCTGGGAAGATGAAACATATAATCTTAAAAACGTCTCTAGTTCTTGATTAACTCTCTCTGTCTGCCCATTCGTCTGAGGATGGTATGATGACGAAAACTTCAGTTTGACCTGCATGGCAGCACAGAGGGCCCTCCAAAACCTCGCTACAAACTGTACCCCCCGATCAGATATTATTTCTGAGGGTAGACCATGTAAGCGGAAAATCTCCCGTAGGAAGATTTGGGCAAGTTTCGGGGCAGACGGGAGACCCTGGAGAGGGACAAAATGAGCCATCTTGGTAAATCTGTCCACTACAACCCAGATGGTATTATATCCTTGGGAAGGAGGAAGGTCGGTGATAAAATCCATGGACAGGTGTGACCAGGGACGACTAGGAACAGACAATGGTTGTAACTGACCTGCTGGAGACTGACGAGGAGTCTTATGCTGCACACACTTAGGACAGGATGCCACGAAATCCTTGATGTCAGCCTTCATCTTTGGCCACCAGTACGTCTCAGAGAGAAACTTGAAGGTCTTCAGAACACCAGGATGACCGGTGAACTTGGATTGATGAGCCCAAGATAGCAACTTGGGACGGAGCTCTGGGGAAACAAAAGTCTTACCAGGAGGAGGAGCCGGGGAGACTTGGGATGCAGCGAATACCACTGGACTCAGGATGGAATGAGGCACTGAGTCAGGCGTTTCCTCTTCGGATTCCATGGATCGGGATAGAGCGTCAGCTTTAACATTCTGCGAACCTGGGCGGAAATGAAGCTTAAAATTAAAACGTGAGAAAAACATAGCCCACCTGGACTGACGAGGATTAAGGCACTGAGCTGCCTTTAAGTATAGCAGGTTTTTATGATCCGTGTAGATATTAAACGGATGTTTGGCCCCTTCTAGGAGGTATCTCCATTCCTCGAGAGCCAGCTTGATCGCCAGTAGTTCTTGGTCTCCAACGGAGTAGTTAGCTTCTGCAGGAAGGAATTTGCGAGAATAAAACCCACAAGGGTGGACTTTCCCATCGGTTCCCTTCTGGGAGAGAACAGCTCCAACCCCAACTGTAGAGGCGTCCACCTCCAATTCGAACGGTTTGTTAACATCTGGCTGAGACAGAACTGGGGCAGACATAAAGGCCAGCTTGATCTTCTGGAAGGCTGCTAGGGCTTCTTCTGACCAGTTAGAATGGTTTGCCCCTTTCCGAGTCAGGTTGGTAATAGGAGCGATGAGAGTGGAGAATCCCCGAATAAATTTCCTATAGTAGTTGGCAAAACCCAGGAACCGCTGGATAGACTTGAGAGAATTTGGAATGGACCAATTGGCAATAGCTTCCAATTTTGTCGGGTCCATCTGAAGATCCGATCCGGAAATTATATAACCCAGGAAGGGTATAGAGGGTACTTCAAAGGTGCATTTAGATAGTTTTCCGTAAAGACGGTTCTCACGAAGACGTCGGAGAACTTCTCGGACTTGTAGACGATGAGATGGAAGATCTTGGGAGAAGATGAGGATATCATCCAAGTAAACAACGAGGTACTTATACAGGACATCACGGAAAATTTCGTTCACAAAGTGCTGGAACACTGCTGGAGCATTACTCAACCCGAATGGCATTACCAGGTATTCGTAATGGCCATCTCGAGTGTTAAAAGCTGTCTTCCACTCGTCACCACTCCGGATTCTGATGAGATTGTAAGCACCGCGGAGATCTAACTTGGTGAAGATGCGGGCTCCTTTAACCCTGTCAAATAATTCGGTAATGAGTGGTAACGGATAACTGTTTTTGATGGTAATGTCATTGAGACCCCGGTAGTCAATGCATGGTCGCAGACCTCCATCCTTCTTTTTAACAAAGAAGAAACCTGCACCAGCGGGTGATGAAGATGGACGGATGAATCCCTTCTGTAGATTCTCCCTGATATAGTCGCTCATCGCCTCAGTTTCAGGAACAGACAACGGGTAGGTGCGCCCCCTAGGTGGCTTCTTGCCAGGAAGGAGATCGATGGGACAATCCCATTCCCTATGGGGCGGTAGGACATCAGCAGCCTTCTCACTGAAAACATCTGAGAAATCTTGATAAGCTGCTGGGAGACTTGACTGTGTCTTAACTTCGGTAGACTTTATGGGACACACTTGGGCTAAACAGGATTGATGACACTGTGAACCCCAAGAGGTAAGCTGCAACGTTGACCAGTTAAACTGTGGATTATGTAGCTGGAGCCAGGGCATGCCCAAGACGATCTCCTGGGTGGCTTGAGGGATGACCAAGAACTTAATCAGTTCAGAGTGTAGGAATCCAACTCCCAGGACCACTGGGGCAGTTTGATGGGAAATATTCCCCTTGGAGATTCGACTTCCATCCACAGCGGTAATATAAACTGGACAGGAAAGTTCACAAGTAGATAAGCAGAATTTATTTACCGCAGCTTGGGTGATGAAATTTCCTGCAGCTCCACAGTCCACTAATGCTGATGCGGACTGGAGCCCAACTGAAGTCTCTAACGTCACTGGAAGGATAAGGTCTGGATTAGAAGGAGCTTGACAAGAAAATCCCAACTTGACTCCTCCTTTGCAAGTCAGGATCTGGCGTTTCCCGAACGCACTGTGCAGGAGTTAATCTGGTGGCCCGCAGCCGCACAGTACAGACAGAGTCTCTCGCGTATTCTTCTTGCCCGCTCTTCAGGAGTTAGGCGGGACCTATTTATCTGCATAGGCTCGTCAGAAGAGGGAGACTGGAACTGTACAGAAGGTATTATCCTTGATCTGCGTGGCTCACTCCGAGCGCGTTCATTATTGCGTTCACGGATGCGAGAGTCCAACTTAATACACAAGGAGATCAGGTCAGATAATTGAACAGGAAGGTCGCGGGTCGCCAGTTCATCCTTGATCCGGTCAGAAAGTCCATGCCAGAAGGCTGCTACCAGGGCCTGATTATTCCACTGAACCTCAGCGGCCAACGTCTGGAACAGAATAACATATTGTCCCATACTACGGGTACCTTGGCAGAGTTGAATCAGGTCAGCGGAAGCTGATGTTGCACGACCAGGCTCGTCAAAGATCCGTCTGAAAGTTGACACGAAGTCTGTGTAGTTGTTAATCAGAGGGTCAGCACGTTCCCACAGAGGGGACACCCAGCTCAGAGCAGATCCAGAGAGTAAGGAGATGATGTAGGCAACCTTGGATCTTGGCGTGGGGAAATTATGTGGCAACAACTCAAACTGGATTTCACATTGGTTGAGAAACCCGCGACATAACTTTGGACTGCCATCATACTTGCTCGGCACGGGCAGGTGCAGACGTGACACTGGAGCTGATGCAGTCGGCATAGAGGAATTCACAGCACTGGCAGGTGCTGGAGTAACAGAAACAATAGGAGTGAGTACACTAGGCAGGGATTGCTGTAGTGTATCTATCCGGGAGGACATCCCTTGCAGAAATTGAAACATCTGCTGCTGCGCAGCCTCTTGACCATCCAGACGGGAGACCAGGTTTTGCAAGGCCTCTGACCCCACACTCCGTCCACCATCTGAGTCCATCGATCCTGGACTTACTGTCAGGTCTGGTCTTGTCTGTGTCCCCAGAGGGGGCGCTAGTGGGTCAGTGGAGGTAGGAGGGAGAAAACTAGGAGGCTGGATGATGTTTCTGCGCATGGCGCAATGATATTTATTGGCAGATGATATTAAACAGCAAGTTCACAAAACGGCAGTAAATAATAACAGGGAGAAAGTGCAATGTCAATAGTACAGCGTGGGAGCTGAAAGTCTATGGTAACTGAAGCATGATAAATGGATGAATGATAACTGAAGAAATGGTAACCGGTAGTGATGATAACAGAAGAACAGGTGCTTGTGAAAATGGTTCTGGTTTGGAAACCAGTGCAGATATTTAAAACAGGAACTTTAGGCAGTGAGATGTGAAATGGCAAACCTGGTAGCAGAGGCAGGAGTCTGACTTCACAGTGCAGGTATTGAAGCACTGGCAGCAGCAAGCTGTATCACAGGTGTTGGAATGAGACACACCTGGAGTCAGTCTCAACTGCAGGCTGAAGCACACAAGGTGGTGATGAGTGTGAAGCCTGTTTGCAGGTATTGCTGGGCCTTGAAGTTCCACGGAGCTTGTGCAGATAACCAGAGGTACAAGTCTTTAGCCAGAGAGCCAGGAACACAGGAGTAACGGAACAGATCCTTACACATGGGTCGCAGGAGTGACACAAAGTCCAGGATGCCTGCAGACTGATCCTGCAGTCTCTTATGTACCCCTGGGTTAACAGGCATTGGATGAGTGAGGGAAAGAGGGTGCGGCCAAGCACCGGATTGGCCGCTGTATACTGGTTGTTTGCAGACTGTCATGGCGGCGCCCACGCCGCGGCCCAGCGGGAACGCAGCGCGCTACACGCCCGCTGTCACAGGAGCACTCCCAGGCCCGTGATGGTGTCCTACGGCAGGGACACAGATGACAGGTGACCGCAGGGAGCCAGGACGGAGTCCGCAGCGGCGGACGGATGTCAGCTTGGTGAGTCGATTCCTGACACATATATAGAAATGCATCTTTTAAATGCTCTATAGTCAGTAATATACTGTCCCTATCTAGGGTATAAATATTGTCAGTCAGGGAATCCGACCAAGCCACCCCAGCACTGCACATCCTGGCTGAGGCGATTGCTGGTCGCAGTATCACACCCGTGTGAGTGTATATACATTTTAGGATATTTTCCTGCTTTCTGTCAGCAGGTTCCTTAAGGGCGGCCCTATCCGGGGACGGTAGTGCCACCTGTTTAGACAAGCGTGTGAGCACTTTATCCACCCTAAGGGGTATTTCCCAACGTGCCCTATCCTCTGGCAGGAAGGGGTATGATGCTAATAACTTTTTAGGAATTAACAGTTTTTATCGGGGGAAACCCACGCATCATCACACACTTCATTTAATTCCTCAGATGCAGGAAAAACTACAGGCAGTTTTTTCTCACCCAACATAATACCCTTTTTAGTGGTACTTGTATAATCAGAAATATGTAAAACATTTTTCATAGCCTCAATCATGTAACGTGTGGCCCTACTGGAAGTCACATTCGTCTCTTAATCGTCGACACTGGAGTCAGTATCCGTGTCGGCGTCTGTATCTGCCATCTGAGGTAACGGGCGTTTTAGAGCCCCTGATGGCTTTTGAGACACCTGGACAGGCACAGGCTAAGTAGCCGGCTGTCTCATGTCATCAATCTTTTGTAAAGAGCTGACACTGTCACGTAATTCCTTCCATAAGCTCAGCCACTCAGGTGTCGACTCCCTAGGGGGTGACATCTCCATTACAGGCAATTGCTCCGCCTCCACACCATTTTCCTCCTCATATATGTCGACACAATCGTACCGACACACAGCACACACACAGGGAATGCTCTGATAGAGGACAGGACCCCCTAGCCCTTTGGGGAGACAGAGGGAGAGTATGCCAGCACACACCAGAGCGCTATATATATACAGGGATAACCTTATAGAAGTGTTTTTCCCCTTATAGCTGCTGTTTTATTAATACTGCGCCTAATTAGTGCCCCCCTCTCTTTTTTAACCCCTTTCTGTAGTGTAGTAACTGCAGGGGAGAGCCAGGGAGCTTCCCTCCAATGGAGCTGTGAGAGAAAATGGCGCCAGTGTGCTGAGGAGATAGGCTCCGCCCCTTTTTCACAGACTTTTCTCCTGCTTTTTTATGGATTCTGGCAGGGGTTAAAATTCATCCATATAGCCCTGGGGGCTACATGTGATGTATTTTCGCCAGCCAAGGTGTTTTTATTGCTGCTCAGGGCGCCCCCCCCTAGCGCCCTGCACCCTCAGTGACCGAAGTGTGCTGAGGAGCAATGGCGCACAGCTGCAGTGCTGTGCGCTACCTTGGTGAAGTCAGGATGTCTTCTGCCGCCGATTTTCCGGACCTCTTCTTGCTTCTGGCTCTGTAAGGGGGTCGGCGGCGCGGCTCTGGGACCGGACTCCGAGGCTGGGCCTGTGTTCGGTCCCTCTGGAGCTAATGGTGTCCAGTAGCCTAAGAAGCCCAATCCACTCTGCACGCAGGTGAGTTCGCTTCTTCTCCCCTTAGTCCCTCGATGCAGTGAGCCTGTTGCCAGCAGGTCTCACTGAAAATAATAAACCTAAACTAAAACTTTCACAAAGAGCTCAGGAGAGCCCCTAGTGTGCACCCTTCTCGGCCGGGCACAAAAATCTAACTGAGGCTTGGAGGAGGGTCATAGGGGGAGGAGCCAGTGCACACCAGGTAGTCCTAAAGCTTTACTTTTGTGCCCAGTCTCCTGCGGAGCCGCTAATCCCCATGGTCCTTACGGAGTTCCCAGCATCCACTAGGACGTCAGAGAAATATTACATACAACATACAAACCCCAACATACAAACTCCAAACAGAGTGGCCTCTGTTCGTGTGCGTTACAGGCATGCGTGCGCATACATGCAGCATGCACAGGTTTGTGCGCCATGCGTATTAATGCATGCCGAGAGTATATACAGTAGCATTCGCAGAGAAGCCACAAAGACCTATTCAACACATTCATACAACACATAGATTACACATAGACAAAACATGTTTAGCACCAGACGTGTATTATACTGTATTTATATAACGAAGTGTAAAACCAGATATATATGTATTATTGGGATGCAACAAGTTAATTATATCATGCTTAGTGTCAAAATGATCAGGAGAATGTGTGGATTAATTTGATAGCTATGGGTAAATTGTAGCATATTGCAATGATTAGTTATGACCAAATGAATGAATATAAGGTCACATTCTACGACATTCTTCCTCAGAAAGCATGTGTGCAGAAAACCAGTGGTAAACCCCTATAACTGTATCTTGAAACTGGACATTGCTTGCATATGAACGGACCAATAACACAATGAATGAGAGACCTCCCTCCCCCAGACCAATAGCAGAAGACCCAGCCCCAGACATGTGCCTTCTCCAATACACAGTATATAAGTATTTTCCCTCACCCAGGCAGTGCAGTTGGTGATGACTCTAAGATGGAGATGACTGTCCACTGAGCATAGGGTTACATATACTGGCTGTAACTGCTTCTTATGTAACTATAACTCTGTACCACCTACTTAGGCATATTTATATATGTTATACTGAATGATATACTGTTCATATGTTATTTTGTATGCATAACTTAATATCAAATATATATATATATATATATATATATATAGCCAATGATGGTTCTCTGGGACGGATTACAGCTCCTCTCCTCTATGCAAAAAGAACCAGGCGGCACTCCACGGATTTAAACAAGTATAAATGTATTCTTAGTGAATCAAAACATTACAGGCATAGTGGACACCAACGTTTCAACGCCACCTGGGCGTTTTTGTCAAGGTGCTACGCTGTGTTGTGAAAAACAAAAAACTTACTAACATTACCGTTGTATTTTCTTACCTTTAAAGGTATTTGTGTAGGACTGCCTCCCCTCCATGCCGGCGTCCTCCTGGGGCCGGGAGCCGCGTCCGCCAGCTCTTCCGGGTAGACGCAGCGGGCGTGATGACGTTCATCGCTGTGTCGTACCTAATTGGCCCGCGTGCGGTTGTTCTCCGTTGCCAGGGGTACCGTCACTATGGAGACAGGGAAACAGTAAAAGTTACCAAATCATGATTATAACTTGGAGCAACTAGGCTCCGTGATCACATGGGCTTAGCATGCATTTAGGAGAGTCTGGACAGTTAATGTATGTACATCCCTGCATTTACATCCCAGTATTGAGGCTTAGTTAGCTGCAAAGTAAATCCCATTCAAAACACATGAGGGGTGTTATGGTATGTTCCCTAGTTGGTTTTAATTGGTGGCGGTAATACAGAGCAGCACTGTTTTAGTCACTGTGTTAGTTACAGTAATATATGACTGATCACGGAGCCTAGTTGCTCCAAGTTATAATCACGATTTGGTAACTTTTACTGTTTCCCTGTCTCCATAGTGATGGTACCCCTGGCAACGGAGAACAACCGCACGCGGGCCAATCAGGTACGACACAGCGATGAACGTCATCACGCCCGCTGCGTCTACCCGGAAGAGCTGGCGGACGCGGCTCCCGGCCCCAGGAGTACGCCGGCATGGAGGGGAGGCAGTCCTACACAAACACCTTTAAAAGGTAAGAAAATACAACGGTAATGTTAGTACGTTTTTTGTTTTTCACAACACAGCGTAGCACCTTGACAAAAACGCCCAGGTGGCGTTGAAACGTTGGTGTCCACTATGCCTGTAATGATTTGATTCACTTTGAATACATTTATACTTGTTTAAATCCGTGGAGTGCCGCCTGGTTCTTTTTGCATAGAGGAGAGGAGCAGTAATCCGTCCCAGAGAACCATCATTGGCTATACCTTGGAAGGAGGGCACCCCGGTGGCTGTAGAAGGGACAGTGAGTGCCACTATCACACGCATGTATATATATATATATATATATATATATATATATATGAGCGTTGGACCTCAGTATACCATGTGCGTGAGTACTTGCTTTCTTTTGAGGGCCATAGTGCTGCGACATTCAGCGCACTATTATTGTATATGGTAATAAGATACGCCTGGCGTCCGCAGTATATATTAATGCTGGCATTGAAATGTTTATTTAAAATATGGAAATTCACAGGGCACAGAGGGAGGAGCCAGTGCACACTATCAAATTCTTAAAGTGCCCAAGGCTTCTAGTGGACCCATCTATACCCCATGGTACTAAATGGATTCCTAGTTTCCCCAAAGATGTAAGAAAATCTGAATTTGCGATAATTCTTGCGTTAAGAACCAAGTAAATCCGGACCCGCTCATCTCTAATTTTCTTTTATTAAACTGTAATTGCCACACTCTTGACCATTCCTCTATTCTACCTAGATCTTTAATCATTTGTACTACCCCTCCTTGTGTGACTAACCTGTTGCATATCTTTGTATCATCTAAAAAAAAGGCATACTTTCCCTTTAATGCCATTTGCAATGTCACCAATATATTAAAGAGTACTGGTCCAATTACAGATTCCTGGGGTACTCGATGGGTAACATTTTCCTTCATAGAATGCACTCCATTTACTACAACTGTCTGTTTCAGGATACAGCCAATTTACCGGCAGTCGGGATCCCAGCATTCAGGAGACCGATGCCGGAATCCTGACAGCTGGTATTTTACCAACAGCCAGAATCCCGACACCCGCCCGGTATTCCCACTCAGTTGGTGAGTCCACACCATCAACCGAGTGGTAATATAACCTATGGTGAGCACAGCGAGCTACTGGGCTCAATACGTGGTGAGCACAGTCGCTGCCTCGCAGCCGGGATTCCGCTGTTGGTATACTGACAGCCGGCATCCCATCTTCTGGTATATCATATGTATCCCATCTGTTTCCTCTCCTGCAACCAGGTTCTTATCCTGCGATGTAGGACAGTGTAAAATGTCTTACTGAAGTCTAGATTATGCTACATCTACTGCCCTCCTTGATCTATTATTTTAGTCACAGTCAGTTTTTTTTTTTTAATAAATTTCTTTATTTGACAGCCATAGAGTCACAACATAAGTTATCAGGATTCAATTCACACAGATATTCAGCAGTGACAAATAATCAAATTCAATAACGAATAAAATGCAGAAAACTAAAGGCTGTCTGTTTTTTTGTTTTTTCTAGTAAGAGAGAAAAGAAGAAGAAAAAATATTACACATAGAGTAACATCAACACAGCTGTCCATCAGCAATAGTAGTGGGTCCGGTACACCAAGGTGCACCGCTATCCCCAGCATCAAACAACGTACATAATATATAAACTAACTATCACAGCTGTAAACAAGAAAGAGAGACAGGAAAGGAAAAAGAGTAGAGATAGAAGTAAAGAGAGGAAAGAAGAAAGGAAGAAAAAATAATACAGAGATACTATATATAGACGGTGTATATATTGCCGGGGGGGGGGGGGGGGGGAGAGGAGCTATTCAGGAGTGAAGTCTGGATGAGAAGGTGGAGTCATGGGTTTGGGGTGAGCCCTGTGGTGTGCAATATCACAATTTTGGATAGTCGATGGTATAAGTGGGGTCTACTCAGTAACCCTACCCTTTAAAATAAGAAGATCAAATAATAGTTCCCGCTATCCGATTAATCCAGTACCACGTTGTGTCTCGGAAAACTCTCCAAATACATTCACGTCTATCCCGGGGCAAACTCTCTATATAGATTCCCCATTTTTTATGGAAAAGCATAACTCCATTTTCAATTTGGAAAGTGGCCATTCGTCTCTCACAAAATAGTACGTCTAATAAAGCGGATTCCCATTCTCCTACCGTTGGGGCAGTTTTATATATCCAGTGCCTCAGTATCACCTGTTTTGCTACCGTAACCATCACAGTCAGCAAAGGGTCCACCTGAGTTAGATCAAATCGTGACAGCCAGGATGAGAAGTCAGCGAACAGCAGCGGGCCCACTACTGCAGGAAGCGTTACTTTAAGTAGACGGGATAAGTATTGAAGAATCTTACTCCAGAATCGTTTAATTTTCCCACATAACCAGAGATTGTGTGCAAGGGATGCTCCACTTACTCCACATTTAGGAGAAGTGCCTGATTCACCCGGGCGAAAGTGTTGTCTTTGGGAGGGGGATATATACATCCTATTCATTATCCTTAAATGTATTTCTTGTAATGTAGCGGATTTTAGAGCCTTGAGAACTAGGTCAGTGTTTGCAGAAACCCCGCCCATCTCGGGTGACCCTGGGAGTTCCCGCTGCCAGGAATTCGAGAGAGGGGACCAAGAGGGGGCTGACACTTCAATCAGGTCATTGTAAAGATATCGAATTTTGAAGGGATTGTGTCTGCAGAACGTGAGAGTGTCGAGAATTGTCCGAGTAGAGGTCTTTTTACCTAAGGGATCAGTAAGAGAGTTGACATAATGACGCACCTGGAGAAACATGAAAAAGTTGGAGTGGGGTAAAGAGTATTTGTCACGTAATTGCGTGAAGGAGAGCATGTGTCCACCAGGATCAAAGACGTCTCTAATGGTGTATATCCCCTTACATTTCCATGTGTAAAAATGACGATTATCTAAAGAGTAGGGGAAATTGGGGTTACCCCATAAGGGTATGTACGGTGACTCATACGGATCAGTACGAAATAGTTTATGGATGGCGGTCCAGGCTCTATAAGTGTTCCAAAATTTAGTTTGGGACTCGGTGTGTGAAGTAATGCTGCAGGGGAGTAAGGAGAGAACAATGCCTCTTCTAACTCCAGGTTCGTGAACATGTCTGACCGTAGAAGTCAATCTGAGACAAACTTTAATAGCGCTGATCTAGCAAACATCGTTACGTTAGGCATACTCAGTCCGCCCTTTCGTTTATTAACATAAGTTCAGGCTTTGGGCATGCGTGGTTTTGAATTTTTCCAAATAAATTTTGAGAATATTTGCGAGCAGAGTAGGGCATCTTGTTTAGTGATCGTGACGGGGAGCATTTGAAGTAGATAGGCCAGTTTCGGGAAGATAATAGCCTTTATCACTACTACTCTGCCTAGCAGAGAAAGTTTGAGGTCTTTCCAGGTTTGTAATAGTGTTTGAATTTGGCGGATAATGGGTGTATTGTTATATAGATATAACCGGGGGAGCTCCGAGGGAATATAAATACCTAAGTATTTTAGTTTAGTAGGGGTCATCGTGAATTGGGAGGAGAAGTCGGAGTGGAGAAGAGGGTCTGCCGTGTTAGTCAGAGGGAGTAATTCAGATTTATGGGTATTTATACGATAACCAGCAAAGGCACTAAAACAATGTATGGTTTCAAAAATAGCAGGTATCGAGGTGCGGGGTTTAGAGACAAATAAAATCATGTCATCTGCAAATAGTCCAAGCTTAACTTCCCTCTTTCCTACTGATATCCCCGAGAAGGTCGGTAACTGTCTCAATGCTACAGCCAGGGGCTCTAACGCTGCCGCAAAAAGCAGAGGGGATAAGGGGCAGCCCTGCCTGGTCCCCCTATGAATCGTTAGGGGTTGAGACAGATATTGATTTGTGAAGACTTGCGTAGATGCATTATGGTATATGGTGTGTATACTGGCCACAAATCGGTCGGAAAATTCAAAACGTCGGAGTGTCTCAAACAGGTGGTCCCACGTCACCAGATCAAATGCCTTTTCAGCATCCAATGATAATAGGAAAGTAGGACTATCCATCCGTTTCCACCCCCCTCAGGTATTGTAGAACTGTTAGGACTTTACGGATATTGGTTACCGAGTGTCTGCCTGAGATAAAACCGGTTTGATCCGTGTGGATTATTTCAGGCAAGATAAATTTTAGTCGATCTGCTAACAGTTTAGTAAATAGTTTGTAGTCCACATTAAGTAAGGAGATAGGGCGGTAAGAAGATGGGAGGAGCGGGTCTTTCCCAGGTTTGGGTATAACTCGGATCAGGGCAGAGTTAAAATAGCGTGGGATAGTTAGATTGGAAATAATAGAGTTAAAAAAGGCTGTTAGAGAGTCCACTATTTTAGGGGAGAGTAATTTGAAGAATTCCCCAGACAAACCATCAGGGCCTGGGGTCTTCAGCGGTTTAAGGGCTTTAATAGCCTCCGTCACTTCAGTAACAGTAACAGGGGCCGTCAGGGAATCTGATTGGTCCGGGGAAATCTGAGGTAACTGTACTGTTTCCCAGAAGGAGTTTTTGTTAGATTGGTCAACATTACTATGAGAGTAGAGATCGCTAAAATAGGAGTAGAAGATGTCAGTGATCTCCTTCCCTTCGGTTTGCACAGCTGAGGTCGAGTCCCTCAAAGCTGCCACGTATTGGAGTCCCTTATCTGATTTAAGTAAGTTGGAAAGCATTCGGCTCGGCTTATCTATGTATTGAAAAAATTTATATTTACCTGCTATAAGGAATCTATTATCCATATGTGTCAGAGTATGATCAAACTGGGTCTTAGCATCTCTATATTTCTGCTTGTTAGCTAATATAGGTGAGGATTCGAAAGATTGAAATGAGGAAGTGAGTGTGGATTGTGCTGCCCTATATGTGGCGTCTTGGTCCCGTCTATATTTCGTCATGTATGCTATTATATCTCCTCTTAGAACAGCTTTAGCAGTCTGCCAAAATAAGGCAGGGTCAGAAGTATGGTCTGAGTTGTTAAGGACATAGGAGTCCCAGAAATTCGTCAACATGGTTTTAAAGTCCGGAGAAGCCGCCATCTTGGCAGGGAATCTCCAATGTGAAGTCGTACCTAAAGTGAGTCTGCCTTGAAGCACAAGTGAAATAGGGGCGTGGTCTGAGATAGTTATAGGGTTAATAGCTGTCTCAGTGATCCTGGGGGACAAATCGGTGGAGACAAGGAAATAATCTATTCGTGAAAAGGAATTATGGGATGAAGAGTAGTAAGTATATTCCAATTCTATAGGATTATGGAGACGCCATATATCAATCAGTCCCAGCTGTGCAGACATATAATCCAGGTTGATCTTGGGTAGTCGGGTCCACCGGGCCGAGGTACCCTTCCTGTCCAAAACCAAAGAGGACACCATATTCATATCTCCTCCAACAATGAGAGAGGAATGCGAATATGGGCGGAAAATATTCGTTATCTCCAGGTAGAATGATTTATCATACACAGCCGGTGCATAGACATTACACAAGGTTAATCTAGTGCCTTCTAAGGTGATATCTAAGACAATGTATCGACCCAGAGGATCAATAATCTGATGATGTATGTCAAATACCACCCCCTTACGGATAAGGATAACTACCCCCCTTGCCTTAGAAGAGAATGAAGAAGATGCTACAACTTCTTGCCTAAGCATGATAAGTTTAGCATGTTCAGGAGGGGTCAGGTTTGTCTCTTGTAACATAGAGACGTCAGCTTTTATTTTATTTAAATAGGTAAGGATGCATCTCCGTTTAATAGGAGAGTTGATACCCCTAACATTCCATGATATTATATTAAGCTGTGACATCTATAACATCAGCAAGGGAATACAGAAGAATAGTAAGATGTCTTGATATAAGAAGCGTCGGTATACAGGTATTCCAGAGTATCGTAAAGATAAACAATTCCCGCCCCAGCCGTCTAAGTATCTGCAAGTAAAAAGTATCGTAGAGTAAAGTAAAAGAAGTCAGAAAGAAGAGAGAAATGTAGAGACAAAGATGAAGATAAAAATAACATATAAGAACGTCTACACCAGCATATATCAGCATAAACCTTCAGCGTGATCCCGCTGCAATGTAGAGTAATAGAAATAATTAAATAACCAACAGGCAATATGAAGACAATAGACTTAAACAGACATTCTCATGACCTAAATAGAAAAGAAATTATTTTCTAAGTGGTCATGATGGGAGTCAAATCTAAACCACCTCACAATAGAATATAATTAGTAACAATATCAACCCTTATAAGAACATGGACAAAGTCCCGGTATCTGGTATCAATCATTATCATCCACATTGCTTGGAGAGGATGGATGTGAGGCCGAAGGTGATCTCGTGGGATCGCCAAGCTTCCGTGATAAAGCCTTTAGCCGAGTCCACCGAAGTGAAATCTTTCGGGCCTTGTGGAGTGAAGATGCGCAGCCGCGCAGGGTAAAGAAGAGCAAATCGGATACCGGTTTTCACTAGGTGAGAGCATATTGGAGACATTTCTCTCCTGGCTCTAGAGACTTCTGCGGAGTAATCCTGAAAAAGGAATAGTCGCTGACCATCCCATTGAAGTGGGCCCTTACTTCGGGCCGCAGACCAAATCAGTTCTTTATGTCTGAAGTTCAAGCATTTGAAGATAACTGGGCGGGGTCTAGATTGATTAGAGTCACGTGGGGGACCCAGTCTATGAGCTCGTTCAATTTCCAAGGAAGAGAGTTCTTCAGGAATACCCAGGAGATCTGGCAGATCGGAGAGGAGGAATTTCAGAAGATCAGGGCCCTTCAGTGATTCTTTAAGGCCCACGATTCTCAGGTTGTTACGTATCGAACGATTTTCCAGGTCGTCTATCTTCATCATCATATGTTGACGTGTAGTTGTTAAAGATACGACCTGCTCTTTAAGATCCTCTATTTCCTTAAAGTTAACTCCAATCCTATTTTCGTTCACCGAGATTTTGCGGGACATAGAGCCGAGTTCTGATTTCAGGTCTGATACTGCAGTCATAAATTTATCTGCCTGAGCTTGTAATAAGGGTTCCACGGTTTCTTTAATTGCTTTAACTATTTCCGAGTAGGAAGGAGGAGCAGGGGGGGCTTTTGGGGCCATGATAGACGGTGATTCAGTGATAGCGTCTATACTGACAGGCTGGGAGGACAATGGTGCTGAGGTGGAGCTTGGTTCACCACGTTTATTGCCACTCCTATATCTTTGAGGTTTTGGTGTGGAAGATTTTAAGAATTTGTCCATAATATTAATTACGAGCTCATGAGGGTCGGGCAGGTGATATGGTTTTCCGTTGGTTATATAGATATGGAGAGGACTACATCACAGTTGAGATTGGTGCGGATTCACATATCGCTGTGAAACGTGTCCATTAATAGGGAGTTGGGAGCGGGTGTAGTTCACCAAGTTGTCAGTGAAATGCTATCGTGTTTACCAAGTAGGAAATTGCTATCGTCAATATATATGGTGGCAGCGAGACTTAGAGAGCGTGGTAAATAATATCTGATATGTAGTATTTCAATTACAACGGCAATCCGGCCTGTGGCATCACCGTGTAAGTACGGTAAGTAAGATATAATCAGTATAGGATGAGGGGAGGCAGGGTACCTGGAGCTTCCCGGCGGGCAGGAGCAGAAATCAATACCGCGGCTCTGGCACCCGGTGTAGGCCACAACCCGCAGGGACCATAAAAACGATCCCCCGGCTCCGTGACCAGACACACAGGTACCCGGAGTTATTAGGCGGGTTATGAGGGCGATATGGGGGATATATTTCAGCTGGAATTGGTGCTTTTTATGAAAATTGAGCAGGAGGTCCGAGTTCCTGCTTCCAGCTGCCTTTCCAGTCAGGCCACGCCCCCAAAACTCTTTCTTTTAATAGTTTTTCCATTACTTTTCTTACCACTGATGTAAGGCTTATGTTATGATTCCTGTACTCCAGACCGAAGGAGATCTTATGGCAGGGATCTGAGTACAGGAAAATAAGCTGGTTGTGGGAGCTGGATAGCCTAGTAACCCCTGGCGCCCTAACTCCGTTGTCTCGCCCGTGTTATCAGAAATCCCCTGCGAGACTATGGTTGCTTGAGCCCATGGCAGCCGCGTTCGAAGGGCGGATTATGTCTGCCCAACCCCGATGCCCCCGCAGGTCTTAATGGGAGACAAGGGGAAGTCCGAGACAGGGTGATAACAAGGGGCCCTCTGACTAAGCAACCAGGCCAGGG
The DNA here is from genome assembly GCF_028390025.1 of Pseudophryne corroboree. NCBI lineage: Eukaryota > Metazoa > Chordata > Amphibia > Anura > Myobatrachidae > Pseudophryne > Pseudophryne corroboree. The sequence continues at coordinate 20,985,241 of NC_086446.1, read as the reverse complement.
GTTACAAGCTAACTAACTAAATCAAAAGGTATGTGCGGACTAGCCACCAGGGAAAAGGACAACCAAAGATCCACTGATCCGACACTCCTATCCGGCACCGCTGGACACCAGAGTGGATCTGTGGAAGCGGAATCCTCCGCAAAGCTCCAGAACACAATTAACAAAATAATAAACAGAAGCGGACAAGCCGCAACACACGGCTGCGCCGCGACTCACGAACACCACCAGATGTTTAAAGGTGCTCGGTCAGACTCCAGGAACAGATGGTAACTTCCGAGTACAGGATCTCTGAGGACAGGAACAACCGAAAAGACCGGGACTGGGAACTCTCTGCAGCAGACACAGGCAAACAGGAAGCTTTGGAACTGGCAGGAACAAGCTAAGCTCTCAAGCAGACTGGAAAGCTAGAAATATCACCAGCATCTGCGAACTGCCCTCAGCCAGCATATAACAGGGAGACCTAATTAATAATCACATGCAGCTGCCTTGTTGCATGATTCCAACCTGACCAGATGCAATTAGCAGCCAGGTGAGGCTGAACACATGGAACAAGCTGCAATTACACAGACTAACCAGCGGCAGCAGACAAGAGCATACTAAAACAGAGCAACAGGAAATCCTGGCATGCAAGACAACTTAATAAACATAAAATAGGAATGAACCACTACCTGTGGTTCATAACAGTATCCCCTCCTTAAGGGTGAGCTCCGAGCACCCCATGACACCCACGGGGAACATAAACAGAAGTATAACATAAAATACAGAACCAAAATGCAAAACAGGAATGAGCCACAGCCGTGGCTCATAACATTACCCCCCTCTTGAGGAGGGGTCAAAAGACCCCAAAATTCAGACTATCCAGAACAAGGGATACAAAAAAAAAACTGACACATTGGTCAGACAGACACGAAAACAGAAACAAGCTGCAACCACAGCTTGTAACAGTGCCCTCCCCCTGACGGTGGCCACTGGACACAAGATAAGGAAAAAAAAAAAATCTTTTTTTTTTTTTATCAAGGCAAGAGTCAAAAATTATTTATTTTTCTTCTTCTTCTTTTTACAAAGCTCTTTAGGTCTGACCAAGGTAATTCCCCAAACATTGTCTGAACTGATGGTACCACCCAACAAGGCTGCGTTCAAATCAGAGACAGGTTTCTTACCCTTGGGAGCTGAACTTTCTGGCAAAGTACTATTATTAGAAGAAGAAGAAGTCAGAAAAGCACATCCTGCAGTCAAAACAACGGGCTGGGACTCTTGTGCCGAGTTTACAGTATTTGGTGGAATCTCAGCAGACAAGACGGGTGACTTAGAGGAACCTGAACCAATTTCTTTGGAACCATATCTTTTAATAATTGCATCACTGAATGCTGGGGGATCCTGAAGAATGGGATCTTCAGCTTTCATTAGGCTGGTCACCCACTCAAAAGGCTCTCCTTTAAAAGAATAAATAAGATAGAGAACAAGGTTCTCTGGAGTGATGCCCAGAAATGGTCTAGACAACATAATAATGTAATAGTGTTTGTAAAGCGCCAGAAATTGGGCTAAGTCCCCATCAAAGATTATGGATGTTGAGATATCAGAGTCAGGATCTGTTTCCTTCCCATCTGACTGACTGAAGTGCTTTGCTAGGACCTGGTCACTACTGCCCTTACTTGAGGCTGAGACTCTCTGAACCCCACCCGGGGCAGTGACTTTCTGAACCCCACCCGGGGCAGTGACTTTCTGAACCCCACACGGGGCAGTGACTTTCTGAACCCCACCCGGGGCAGTGACTTTCTGAACCCCACCCGGGGCAGTGACTTTCTGAACCCCACCCGGGGCAGTGACTTTCTGAACCCCACCCGGGGCAGTGACTTCCTGAACCCCACCTGGGGCAGTGGCCTCCGGGAACCCCGCTGGGGCAGTGGCCTCCGGGAACCCCGCTGGGGCAGTGGCTTCCGGGAACCCCGCTGGGGTCAGCACCTCGGATTCTTTTACTGGGACCGGGCCGTTGGCCTCCCTGACTGGGATCGGGCCATCGGCCTCCCTCTCTGAGTCGATAATTATCGAAAGTTCTCCCGGGACTATGACTTCCGGGACTTTTGGTGAAGCAATAACGTTCAGATCCTCCACTAATGCTATGCTTCTTAAGTTCTTTCCTGGGGAAGCGACCTCTAGACCCTTCTTTGGGGCTGCGTCTCTCGAGACCCCACTTGGGGATATTACTTCAAAGATCCCTTCTGGGGTTTTGCTTCTCGAGTTCCCTTCAAGAACTATGGTTTTAGATACCCTTTCTGGGATTGCGCTTTTCAAATCCCTACCTGGGGTAACAGCTTCTGAGACCCCTTCCGGTATGGACACCTGAACTATAATATTTGATGTCCCTCTATAAGCTAGGGCATCGGGTACCGCTCCAGCACTCTGGGCATCGGGTACCGCTCCAGCACTCTGGGCATCGGGCACCGCTCCAGCACTCTGGGCATCGGGCACCGCTCCAGCACTCTGGGCATCGGGCACCGCTCCAGCACTCTGGGCATCGGGCACCGCTCCAGCACTCTGGGCATCGGGCACCGCTCCAGCACTCTGGGCATCGGGCACCACTCCAGGACCCTGGGCATCAGGCACCACTCCAGGACCCTGGGCATCGGGCACCACTCCAGGACCCTGGGCATCGGGCACCACTCCAGGACCCTGGGCTACGGGCACCACTCCAGGACCCTGGGCTACGGGCACCACTCCAGGACCCTGGGCTACGGGCACCACTCCAGGACCCTGGGCTACGGGCACCACTCCAGGACCCAGGGCTACGGGCACCACTCCAGGACCCTGGGCTACGGGCACCACTCCAGGACCCTGGGCTACGGGCACCACTCCAGGACCCTGGGCTACGGGCACCACTCCAGGACCCTGGGCTACGGGCACCACTCCAGGACCCTGGGCTACGGGCACCACTCCAGGACCCTGGGCTACGGGCACCACTCCAGGACCCTGCAACTCTGCTTCAACAGGAACCTCAAGAGAGGAAAGAAACATTCTCTTTTGATTCCGGAATCTATACTGGGGCTCCCTTGCCCAAGGACCCCAATTATAGGACAGAGAGTTTTTTAGTGTGGGTTGTGTGACAAGTACGTCTGCCACAGTAGGGACAGGAGTAGGTCTTGTATCCTGACTCAACTTGGCCAGAGGGCAAGACTCGTCACCACACTTTGGCTTGCGCAACTCACAGGTCTGCAGATAGTGGCCTAAACCCCCACAATATAGGCACAAGTTTAAGTTTCTGCGACGCAGACGCTCCTCTTCTGAGAGCCTGGGCCGCAGAAAACTTTTAAACCTTTTCTCTTCAATTAAACCAGAGGATTCTCTTGTCACCATACTGTGAACAAGAGTCTCTTTAGAGATAGATGTACTCTCAACGACTTCTGGCAAGAGGAGCAAGATTTTAGTCAGAAGGTTTTGTAGTTGCTTCAAAGATTGCTGCAAAACTGCTAGTCGCTCAGGTTTCAGAGCACTGACAGCAGAGTTCAGGGCTGAGAGAGATGCCTGCAGGGCTTGCATAGTTGACATAGGAGGACTTAAAACTAGACAAGGCAAGACTAGACAAGGCAAGACTAGACAAGGCAAGACTAGACAAGGCTAGACTAGACAAGGCTAGACTAGACAAGGCAAGACTAGACAAGGCTGGAAATTTTTTTATTTTATTTAATTAAATTTTTTAAAATTTTTTATTTATTTATTTATTTTTTTTTTTTTTAAAACACCGGACTGGATCTCTAAACAAACACCACACTGGATCTCAAAACACCGGACTGGATCTCAAAACACCGGACTGGATCTCAAAACACCGGACTGGATCTCAAAACACCGGACTGGATCTCAAAACACCGGACTGGGCCAAAAAAGAAAAAAAAGTGTTTTATTTCTTTTTTGTGGTAGGGCTGGTGATAATGTTATGATTCCTGTACTCCAGACCGAAGGAGATCTTATGGCAGGGATCTGAGTAAAGGAAAATAAGCTGGTTGTGGGAGCTGGATAGCCTAGTAACCCCTGGCGCCCTAACTCCGTTGTCTCGCCCGTGTTATCAGAAATCCCCTGCGAGACTATGGTTGCTTGAGCCCATGGCAGCCGCGTTCGAAGGGCGGATTATGTCTGCCCAACCCCGATGCCCCCGCAGGTCTTAATGGGAGACAAGGGGAAGTCCGAGACAGGGTGATAACAAGGGGCCCTCTGACTAAGCAACCAGGCCAGGGGTTACAAGCTAACTAACTAAATCAAAAGGTATGTGCGGACTAGCCACCAGGGAAAAGGACAACCAAAGATCCACTGATCCGACACTCCTATCCGGCACCGCTGGACACCAGAGTGGATCTGTGGAAGCGGAATCCTCCGCAAAGCTCCAGAACACAATTAACAAAATAATAAACAGAAGCGGACAAGCCGCAACACACGGCTGCGCCGCGACTCACGAACACCACCAGATGTTTAAAGGTGCTCGGTCAGACTCCAGGAACAGATGGTAACTTCCGAGTACAGGATCTCTGAGGACAGGAACAACCGAAAAGACCGGGACTGGGAACTCTCTGCAGCAGACACAGGCAAACAGGAAGCTTTGGAACTGGCAGGAACAAGCTAAGCTCTCAAGCAGACTGGAAAGCTAGAAATATCACCAGCATCTGCGAACTGCCCTCAGCCAGCATATAACAGGGAGACCTAATTAATAATCACATGCAGCTGCCTTGTTGCATGATTCCAACCTGACCAGATGCAATTAGCAGCCAGGTGAGGCTGAACACATGGAACAAGCTGCAATTACACAGACTAACCAGCGGCAGCAGACAAGAGCATACTAAAACAGAGCAACAGGAAATCCTGGCATGCAAGACAACTTAATAAACATAAAATAGGAATGAACCACTACCTGTGGTTCATAACAGTATCCCCTCCTTAAGGGTGAGCTCCGAGCACCCCATGACACCCACGGGGAACATAAACAGAAGTATAACATAAAATACAGAACCAAAATGCAAAACAGGTATGAGCCACAGCCGTGGCTCATAACAGCTTACTGGTCTGTAGTTACTTGCTTCTTCCTTGCTTCCACTTTTGTGCAGCGGAACTGCATTTCCTCATTTCCAGTCCACTGGAATTGTGCCTGTATCTATACAGGTACTGATCCTTAGTCCCAGTATGGAGAGAGGTTTGTTTGGAGCATATATGGAGATTTAGGTACTTGGATTATCTACAGAGCCCACCGGGATCATTGCCATAAGAAAATGTCACCAAAGCTAAAGGCCAATCTCAGTCACTCAAAATGACAAATGCTGCATTTTTATGGGGTCCACTAGCAGTATAGCAGTGGTATTCATGAAATTATAGGAGAGTCAGTGTACAGATGGGTTTCCTGTACAGCAACACCAGTCTTTAATTTAGATATGGAGATTATATGGGGGGAGGGGGGGGGGGGGGCTGGACTGCACACCCTAACTAAACATAATAAAAGGTGCTACCATGTCGCACACAGAAAAAAAGAATGTAAAGAACCTCATTTTTACTAGATGTTAAATTGCCGAATTTATTATAATTATTCTGATTTTAGTAATGTTTTGGAGTGCACATGCATTCTTTTTTTCTGTGTGGCAAGTCTCAGCATGGTAGCACCCCTGCTCTTTATAGTCTACATTGTGTGCATGTACAGTATGTACAGTTGATGGTGGAGACTCCTTCAGTCGGGATTGGCACCCCTCATTCCTACCAATGGGTGATTTTAATTATGAACCCTTGCATTTGCAGAATGTATATTGAACAAGGCATTAATAATGGTAAGACCTGAATACATTTATATAGTCAGTAATGAGGATGAGTTTGAGGTGTGGGACCTTCTGGGTTGGTGTGACCAGGCTGCTTCATGGCATCACAATGTAACCCTTAATTTAGCACTTCACAGCAACCTATTTGTTTTTTAATAATATTTAACACATGTATTATTATCTGTCATCCATGTAACACTCTTAACACATAGAGGGCGCAGAGAGCAGCTGATAACACTTTACTTGATACCTCTCTCTAGTGTGGTGCCTTAGTATGGTTTGGCTGAGAGGCTTGCCCTGGACTTGAACATTTATAATGTTTGGGACCTACCTGATGATGAGGTTTCCTGGATGTGGTGGATAGGCCCAGTCTTTTGGCCAAAATTATGCCAATAACCTCACATTTACTTGATGTTAAATTGCAAAATGTATTACAATTATTCTGATTAGTAATGTTTGGAGAGTGTACCTGCGTTTTTTTTTTCTAGGTAAGGAGATTAGCCTTATAAATTGCAAGGCCAACCTCCTTTTTTTAGGAGAATTCAGACCCTTAAGGTGGGTACACACTAGACATTGTGCAAGTGACGTGATGGTCGTCTTGATTTCCCTTCATCCCCAGAATAAGTGATATAGTGCGTACACACTGTGCAATCCTTCAAATGACCGAATGATACATCTTGCATTGTTTGGTCATTTGATCAGTAACAATATATGTCTGGTTGGCTGTACACACTACACGATTTACACATAATCATTAAAGATAACTTCTGATCTGCCTGCACTGCATGGCATGTCTGTGGGTAGTGGCACAGCTTCCGCCACTCACAATACCTAGAATATATAAGATACAGTATACAGTCACACTGTAGAAGAAGCAAGCATGGCAATGATAATGACCACCCCATTTCTGCTGCCACAAAAATGCATATAACAGTCATGTGACCCAGTTTAAGCACCATAAATACTATTATTATAACCAATAATAAACTTCTATCCTGTTATCTGATGTTACTTTAGTTTTATTGGGGGGTACAGGCAGATTTACCCATATTTCACTTTTCACTGCCAGAATCGATTTTGCAGTAATCCCATTATTGCGAATTTGCAATTCAATTGATGATTTGCGGGAGCATTCAAAAAAGCTGCGAGAAGGGCAATCATTGTAATTATGTGGCTAATTGAATTCCTCCCTATAAGTTAAAGTGTTTATTATTCCATTTTACAAAGCATACTCATTACTCAATTCATGAGACATTTATAAATAATAAACACATTTACATTGTTAGTTAAGGTATTAGAGGTGAGAATGTATACAGAAAAAGCATTAATGGTATTAATTAGGGGAGGTACATAGGTAACGTGTTTCTTAGGATTGTTTAAAAATGTTATTACAAAATTCAATATCATATTTCAACATGAATTTTCTTATACAATTTGGGTTTACAAAAACAAAACAAAAGGGATTAGATAATAAGATTTTAAACCTACCGGTAAATCTTTTTCTCCTAGTCCGTAGAGGATGCTGGGGACTCCGTGAGGACCATGGGGTATAGACGGGCTCCGCAGGAGACATGGGCACTTTAAGACCTTTCAATGGGCGTGAACTGGCTCCTCCCTCTATGCCCCTCATCCAGACCTCAGTTATAGGAACTGTGCCCAGAGGAGACGGACATTTCGAGGAACGGATTTTGTTAATTAAGGGTGAGATACATACCAGCCACACCACAACACACCGTACAACCTGTGATATAACTAAACCAGTTACCAGTATGAACAAATAAGATCAGCAACAGGTCAATCTAAACTGCAACACGACCCTTGTGTAGACGTTATCAATAACTATGTACAAGTATTGCAGATTTATTCCGCACTGGGACGGGCGCCCAGCATCCTCTACGGACTAGGAGAAAAAGATTTACCGGTAGGATTAAAATCTTAATTTCTCTTAGGTCCTAGAGGATGCTGGGGACTACGTAAGGACCATGGGTTTTATAACAAAGCTCCAGACCGGGCGGGAGAGTGCAAATGACTCTGCAGCACCGATTGAGCAAAAGAGAGGTCCTCATCAGCCATGGTATCAAACTTATAGAATTTTGCAAAAGTGTTTTGAACCCGACCAAGTAGCTGTAACGCCGAGACGCCTCGGGCAGCCGCCCAAGAAGAGCCCACCTTCCTAGTGAAATGGGCCTTTAACGATTTTGGTAACGGCAATCCAGCCGTAGAATGAGCCTGCTGAATCATGTTACAGCTCCAGCGTGCGATAGTCTGCTTGGAAGCAGGAGCGCCAACCTTGTTGGCTGCATATAGGATAAACAGAGCCTCCATTTTCCTAATACGAGCCGTTCTGGCTACATAGATTTTTAAAGCCCTGACTACATCAAGGTACTTGGAATCCTCCAAGACATCCGTAGCCACCGGCACTACAATAGGTTGGTTCATGTGAAACGACGAAACCACCTTAGGTAGAAATTGTGGACGAGTTCTCAATTCCGCTCTATCCATATGGAAAATCAGATAGGGGCTCTTGTAAGGCAAGGCAGCCAATTCTGACACCCTCCTTGCAGATGCCAAGGCCAATAACATGACCACTTTCCAAGTGAGAAATTTTAACTCAACAGTTTGAAATGGTTCAAACCAATGTGATTTAAGGAACTGTAACACCACGTTAAGGTCCCACGGTGCCACTGGGGCCACAAAAGGAGGTTGGATGTGCAGCACTCCCTTCACAAAAGTCTGCACTTCTGGAAGAGAGGCCAATTCCTTCTGAAAAAATATTGATAAGGCCGAAATCTGCACCTTAGTGGAGCCTAACTTTAGGCCCATATCCAGCCCCGCCTGTAGAAAATGGAGAAAACGGCCCAGCTGAAAAACCTCCGTAGAAGCATTCTTGGATTCACACCAAGACACATACTTCCTACAGATACGGTGATAATGCTTCGCCGTTACCTCCTTCCTAGCTTTAAGCAGAGTAGGAATGACCTCCCCTGAAATACATTTCCTAGCTAGGATTTGGTGTTCAACCCCCATGCCATCAAACGTAACCGCGGTAAGTCTTGGAACAAACACGGCCCCTGTTGTAACAGGTCCTCTCTTAGAGGAAGAGGCCAAGGATCTTCTGTGAGCATTTCCTGAAGATCTGGATACCAGGCCCTTCGAGGCCAGACTGGAACAATGAGTATCGTTTGAACTCTTGTTCTTCTTATGATCCGCAATATCTTTGGGATGAGTGGTAATGGAGGGAACACATAGACTGACTGATACACCCACGGTGTCACTAGTGTGTCTACTGCTATTGCTTGAGGGTCCCTCGACCTGGAACAATACATCCAAAGCTTTTTGTTGAGGCGTGACGCCATCATGTCTATTTGAGGGAGTCCCCAACCGTTTGTCACTTCTGCAAAAACCTCTTGATGAAGCCCCCACTCTCCTGGATGGAGATCGTGTCTGCTGAGGAAGTCTGCTACACAGTTGTCCACTCCCGGGATGAAAACAGCTGACAGAGCGCTTACATGATTTTCTGCCCAGCGAAGAATCCTGGTGGCCTCCGCCATCGCTGCTCTGCTTCTTGTTCCGCCCTGGCGGTTTACATGTGCCACGGCTGTGATGTTATCTGGCTGGATCAGTACAGGTAGGTTGCGAAGAAGATGCTCCGCCTGTCTCAGGCCGTTGTATATGGCCCTCAATTCCAGCACATTTATGTGCAGGCAAGCCTCCTGGCTTGACCATATTCCCTGAAAATGTCTTCCTTGTGTGACCACTCCCCAGCCTCGGAGGCTCGCATCCGTGGTTACCAGAACCAATCCTGGATTCCGAAACTGCGACCCTCTAGAAGGTGAGCACTGTGTGACACCTTGCTTGCGCAGGAGCACCATCATTTCCGCCATTACCTTGGTGAAAATCCTCGGGCCGTGGAAAGCCCAAACGGCAACAGCTGACATTGGTAATGACAATCCTGCACAGCGAATCTCAGGAACGCCTGATGAGGAGGATATATGGGGACATGAAGGTATGCATCCTTTATGTCTAGTGACACCATAAAATCCCCTCGTCCAGACTGGAAATCACTGCCCGGAGAGATTCCATCTTGAATTTGAATCTTTTCAAATAGAGGTCTAGGGATTTTAGGTTCAGAATTGGTCTGACCAAGTCGTCTGGCTTCGGGGGCCACAAATAGAGTTGAATAAAACCCCTTTACCTGTTGCAACAGAGGAACCGTGATAATCACTTGCTGTTGACATAGCTTTTGTATCGCAGCTGAAACTATTTCTCTCTCTGGGAGAGAAGCTGGTAAGGCCGATTTGAAAAATCGGTGTGGAGGCACGTCTTCGAACTCCAGTCTGTATCCTTGGGTTACAATTTGTAGCACCCAAGGATCCAAGTTCGAATTAATCAAGACTTGGCTGAAGAGATGAAGACGTGACCCCATCAGTGTAGACTCCCGCAACGCAGAGCCCCAGCATCATACGGTGGATTTGGTAGAGGCAGGAGAGGACTTCTGCTCCTGGGAATTAGCCACAGCTGGTGTTCTTTTCCCTCTACCCTTGCCTCTGGCGAGGAACGACGATCCACGTTCCTTTCTGAATTTATGAGACCGATAGGACTGCATCTGGTATGTAGGCGTTTTCTTTTGCTGTGGGGGAACAAAAGGCAAAAAAGAAGACTTACCCGCGGTAGCTGTGGAAACCAGGTCCGCATGGCCGTCCCCAAACAAAAGTTCACCCTTGTAAGGCAAGGCCTCCATAAGTCTCTTGGAGTCAGCATCACCAGTCCATTGACGGGCCCACAACGCCCTCCTAGCTGAAATTGCCATGGCATTGGCCCTCGATCCCAAGAGGCAAATATCTCTCGCAGCCTCCCTCTCCGCTGCGTCCTTGATGTGACCCAATGTCAACAATACACTCTCCCTGTCGAGGGTGTCCATGTCAGATGACAAGTTATCTGCCCATCCTGCAATCGTGCTACTCACCCATGCCGACGCTACCGCCGGTCTGAGCTGGGTTCCCGTAGTAGCATAAATCGATTTCAAGGTAGTTTCCTGCCTGCGAGCCGCAGGATCCTTTAGTGTCACCGTGTCCGGAGACGGTAGGGACGCCTTTTTGGATAAACGCATCAAAGCCTTATCTACCGTGTGTGATGATTCCCACAGTAACCTGTCCTGTGAGGGGAAAGGATACGCCATAACAATTCTCTTAGGAATCTGCAGTCTTTTGTCTGGAGTTTCCCAAGCTTTTTCAAATAAAGCGTTCAGCTTATGGGATGGGGGAAATGTTGCCTCAGGTTTCTTCCCCTTAAACATACAGACCCGTGTGTCAGGGACAGAAGGGTCCTCTGTGATATGTAATACATCTTCTATTGCAATAATCATGTACTGAATACTCTTGGCTACCCTTGGGTGTAACCGAGCGTCATCAGTCGACACTGGAGTCAGAATCCGTGTCGGTATTAGTGTCTGCTATTTGGGTAAAGGGACGTTTCTGGGAGTCACTATTACATTCTGCTCCGCATCCTCTCTAGAATAGCCTTCCACCTCAGACATGTCGACACACACGTACTGACACCCCCACACACCCTGGGATATAGGGGACAGACCCACAATAAGGTCCTTTAGAGAGACAGAGAGGGAGTTTGCCAGCTCACACCCAGCGCCACTGCGGTCTGTAACATTAATAATGTCCCAGACCTGTAAGCGCTTTCTGTATCACACTAGCACCAAATTAATGTGCCCCCCCCCCCGTTTTGCACCGTGTCACTTGTATACAGCGGTGAAGGGAGTCCGGGAGCAGCGTCTCTGCAGCAAGCTTTGGAGAAAATGGCACCGGTTAGAGCTGAGGGACTAAGCTCCACCCTCTCAATGGTGCGCTTCGGTCCCGCTAATTGTAATACTGGCGGGGGTCTGTATATACTGCCCATGCAGTATCTATGCGTGCCAGTGAACTTTTATTAGGTAATTATTCCTGCCCAGGGCGCCCCCCCTCCTGCGCCCTTGCTGTGCCTCGTGTGTGTGTGGGAGCAATGGCGTGCAGCATGATCGCTGCGCGGTACCTCACGAAGATCTGAAGTTTTCTGCCGCCTTTGAAGTCTTCTTGCTTCTCATACTCACCCGGCTTCTATCTTCCGGCTCTGTGAGGAGGACGGTGGCGCGGCTCTGAGACGAACAGCTAGGCGTACCAAGTGTTCCGACCCTCTGGAGCTAATGGTGTCCAGTAGCCTAAGAAGCAGAGCCTATCAGTAAAGTAGGTCTGCTTCTCTCTCCTCAGTCCCACGAAGCAGGGAGCCTGTTGCCAGCAGTGCTCCCTGAAAATAAAAAACCTAACAAAGTCTTTTTCCAGAGAAACTCAGTAGAGCTCCCCTAGTGTGCGACCAGTCTCCTCAGGGCACAGAATCTAACTAACTGAGGTCTGAAGGAGGGGGATAGAGGGAGGAGCCAGTTCACGTCCATTAAAAGGTCTTAAAGTGCCCATGTCTCCTGCGGAGCCCGTCTATACCCCATAGTCCTTATGGAGTCCCCAGCATCCTCTAGGACGTAAGAGATATTAAATAATTACAATTGTTTATATCAGGCATGTCCAAACTGCGGCCCTCCAGCTTTTGTGAAACTACATATCCCAGCATGCCCTGAGACATTTTTGCTGTCAGAGAATGCAAATGCTGTGTCAGGGCATGCTGGGATGTGTAGTTTCTCAACAGCTGGAGGGCCGCAGTTTGGACATGCCTGGTTTACATAATGGGTTTGATATGGGTGTAATTAGGAAAGTAACATTGGTAAAGTGGATTTAATGTTTAACAGTGATGTTGCTATCATTCTTGTATAACATTTTTAGATTGCAAACATCATTTCACACTCAATCGCAGGTGTGAGTCTCACGGCGACACAAGGTCTGAATATAGATAGTAAGCCGAATACTTTCCTCTAATCAACTAAAGGATCCTGCAACCCACATACATCCTTTGAGAAATGTAACCTTAACACGTATAGGCCCTACACACTGGGCGATATTACTGAAAGATATGAACGATATCGTTCATTAATGAACGAGATACCGTTCATATCTTTCAGTGTGGAGGCACCAACGATGAACGATGCGTGGCCCCGCGCTCGTTCATCGTTGGTGCCCCGTCGCTTTTGCATGCAGACCAATATGGACGCTTTTGTCAATATTTGCTTGCACTGCTATGGAGCCAGGTGACGGGGGGAGTGACGAAACTTCAGTCCCCCTGTCATCTCCCCCCCACCGCCGGGTCGCCCGTATCCGCCATCGGGCAGCTCGGTGGTGGATCGCATAGTGTGTAGGGCCCTTTACACTCAGCAACACCAAATTCTTGGTTTACTTATTTCAATATTTTGTCCCATGTCTTTATTTATTTTGAACTTAAATTTTATTTTTATATTCATATTTTCACTACCTTATTTTTTCATTCATTGCTTCAATTTTAATTTTAATTTCATCTTTTATTATTTTTATTTTATCTTTATTTATATTTTTTCATTTTTATGTTTACTTTATTTTTCTCTATACTTTGCTTTTTTCATTTTTATTTATCTTTCACTCATTTCCACCACCTATGGATCATTTTCACCACCACGGCCATAAGTGGTGGAAATGAGTGAAAGATAAATATGTTTCCACAGTGTCATCATTCTTCTCACTTTATTTCCATTCTTTAAGTTACCGTATATACTCGAGTATAAGCCGAGTTTTTCAGCACATTTTTTGTGCTGAAAAAGTTCCCCCTCGGCTTATACTCGAGTGATGCTCCGGAGCAGAGCGTAGAGAGCTCTGGGAAGGAGGGAAGGAGGAGGAGGGAGGGGGACACGGGAGCCGCAGCAGCGCACTGTAATTGGTGCATCAATCAGTGACGCTGCTGCAGCCGTCCGTCTCCCTCTCCCTGCTCGCTGAAGCACCGCCGCGCCGCCCGCCTCCTCAGCCGCTGCAGACTTTCCTGTATGACCTAAGGCCGGCCACCGATGCCCGCACCGCCTGCTGCTGCCCGCATTCCGCTGCCCCTTCATTCGTTTACACATAGCCCGTCAATGGTGAGTAGAGACAGGCGGCGGCAGTGGGGGGGTGGGGGAGGGGGTTGGGGGCTGTGCATATCTGGCACCATGAGGGTATATCTGGCACTGTGAGGGCATATCTGGCACTGTGGGGGAATGTGTAGCACTGTGGGGGCATATCTGGCACCGTGGGGAAAATCTGGCAGTATGAGGGCATATCTGGCACTGTGGGGGCACATGTAGCACTGTGGGGGTATATCTGACACCGTGGGGGAATATCTGGCAGTATGGCACTGTGGGGGCATATCTGGCACTGTGGGGGCATATCCGGCACTGTGGGGGCATATCTGGCACTATGAGGGCATATCTGGCACTGTGGGGGCATATCTGGCAATGTGGGGGCATATCTGGCAATGTGGGGGCATATCTGGCAATGTGGGGGCATATCTGGCACTGAGGGCTGTGTACGGCTAGACTTGCATTTCCCACCCTAGGCTTATACTCGGGTCAATAAGTTTTTCCAGTTTTTTGGGGTGAAATTAGGTGCCTCGGCTTATATTCGGGTCGACTTATACTCGAGTATATACGGTAATTTCTCCCACCTACTTTTTTCTTCCCTTAAAAGCATATCACAACATTATCAGAAACATGAGGCTGCCGCCGATTTTAACTCCTGGTTTCGGGCATTTCTGGTATTTTCAATAAAGTTTTTTTTAACCTATTTATAGACCAACCTGCAAGAAAAAATATACGTTATGGTAAGAACTTACCGTTGATAATGGTATTTCTCCTAAGTCTACAGGATAACAATGAGATATGATGGAGCGACAGTGGATTGGCACCAATCGATCAAAGCTTTCTGGCCTCTCAGTATGCAATGGGCCCTTCCATAAATCCCCGCCCACTGGCTCAGGCAAATGGGTTGTATTCCAAAGCACAAGGGAGGAGCATCATGTAGAATCCTAATCAGGCGATAAGAACACACATGCACACCCTTCCATACAAGAAGGAAGAGGTTAGTGAGTATCCTGTGGACTTAGGAGAAATACAGTTATCAACAGTAAGTTCTTACCATAACATATATTTCTCCGGCAGGGTCCACAGGTTATCCACAGGATAATAATGGGATTTCCCGAAGCAACTTAGTGGTGGGGACGCTCCTGATTGGGCAGGAGAACCCTACGCCTGAATTCATCGTCATGAGAGGCAAAGGTATCCAAGGCATAATGTCTAATGAATGTGTTAATGGAAGACCATGTGGCTGCCTTACATATCTGTTCTGCTGAAGCACGATGTTGTGCTACCCATAAAGGACCTACCTTATGAGTAGAGCGAGCAGAGACATTTGCCGGAACAGGGAGAGCAGCTTGAGACTATGCTTCTGAAATCGTCATTCGAAGCCATCTTGCCAGCGTCTGTTTAGTAGCAGGCCATCCTCTCTTGTGAAATCCGTAGAGAATGAAGAGAGAATCTATCTTTCTGATGGCACTGGTACGGTCCACGTAGATCCTTAATGCCTGGACCATGTCCAGCGATGCATCTCCCGCAGAAAGTCCCAGTACCTGAAAAGCCAGGACTACAATTTCTTCATTAAGGTGGAATTTAGACACCACCATAGGAAGATACCTAGACCTAGTTCTGAGAACTGCTTTATCTGGATAAAAAAAAATCAGAAATGGGGAACGATATGACAGCACTCCTAAATCTGATACTCTTCTAGCTGATGCCATAGTCAGTAGAAAGAGCACTTTAGCTGTCAACCATTTAAGATCCACTTTATTATGTGGTTCAAATGGGGCCACTTGAAGGGTCTTTAGGACTAAATTTAAGTCCCAAGGCACTGTAGGTGGAACAAACAAAGGCTGAATGTGCAACATTGCATGGAAAAAAAAATGCACATACTGTAAATTGGCAATTTTCTTTTGGAACCATACAGTCAATGCCGATACTTGTACTCTAAAGGAAGCCACCTTCAAACATTTATCCATTCATGCCTGCAGGAATGCTAGGACTGTGGAAATGATGAAAGATTTAGGATCCTCCTTTCTTTCACTACACCAATGAATATAGGTTTGCCATATTTGGTGATAAATACGAGCGGAGGAAGGTTTCCTTGCTCTGATCATTGTTTGAATTACCTGTTTTGAGGGGATGCAGTCACTTTACCTCCAATCATAATACCGACGGACTATATACCGACACCCATTGACCGATGGTCGATATCCCGACAAGGTCTAAATACCGACACGGACTAAATACCGACATGTGAAATACCGACAAGGTCTAAATACCGACATGTAAAATGCCGACAGGTCTAAATACCGACACAAGTTTTTCATGATTTTTTTCATTAAAACCGACTTGTTCATACTTTACCGTCCCAGTGGACCTGGAGGGAGAATATAGAGAATATAATAGTGTGCCGAGCGCAGCGAGGCACCGTGCCCGAAGCATGGCGAGCGCAGCGAGCCATGCGAGGGGACGCGGTACACTTTATATGGTGTCCATGTTGATTTATGTCGACATACACACAAAAAAACATAAAAAAAACATGAAAAACTTGTGTCGGTATTTCGACCTGTCGGCATTTTACATGTCGGTATTTAGACCTTGTCGGTATTTCACATGTCGGTATTTAGTCCGTGACGGTATTTAGACCTTGTCGGGATATCGACCATCGGTCAATGGGTGTCGGTATATAGTCCGTCGGTATTATGATTGGCGGGATATCATACCGATCCCGTTTTGAGAATCCTCTTGACTTCAGAATAGAGGTTTCAAGAGCCATGCCATCAAAGACTGTAGAGTCAGATGTTCGTGATAACGAGGACCCTGCAGTCAGTAGGTCTGGACGTTGAGGGAGCAGAAATGGAGCATCCATCGACATTATCTGCAGATCCATTTACCAATGTCTTCTGGGACAAGCCGGAGCTATTAGAATCACGGCACCCTTTGCTTGCTTTATTTTCCTCACCACCCTGGGTAATAGGGTGATCAGAGGAAACACATAAGCCAGATGAAAGTCCCATCTCACCAACAAAGCGTCCACAAAGATTGCTCTGGGATCCTTTGTTCTTGACCCGTATGCGGGCACTTTGTTAATCAGACGGGATGCCATGAGCTCTATCTCTGGCAACCCCCATTTGTCTACTAGAGCCTGGAAGACCTCCGGGTGTAGAGCCCATTCGCTTGCTTGAATGGTGTGTCGACTGAGAAAGTCCACTTCCCAGATTAGGACTCCCAGAATAAATACTGCGGACAAGGCTGGATGATGGAGTTCTGCCCATTTTAGTATGTGACTAAGCTCCTTCATTGGTTTTTGGCTGCGAGTTCCTCCCTGATGGTTGAGGTGCACTACTGCTGTTGCATTGTCCGAGCGGATCTGGACTGGTTTTCCTTGAAGAATGTCCTTTGTCTGAATCAGTGCCATGTATATGGCCCAAAGTTCCAACAGATTTATTGGCAGGCATCTTTCTTCTTTGGTCCATTGTCCCTGGAACCACAATCTTCCAGACACTGCACCACAGCCCCGAAGACAGGAATCTGTTGTCAGAATCTCCCAATCTGATATCCAAAAGGGTCTCCCCTTGTCTAGATGGGATGTTTGTAGCCACCAGGCTAATGACTTTCTTACTTTTACCAAAAGTACCATAGTCTGTTTCTTTATTGTCTGATGTATTCCATTCCATTTGGCAAGAATCAGACGCTGCAGAAGTCTTGAGTGGAATTGTGCATACTCCACCATGTCGAATGTTGACACCATTAAACCCATCACTCGCATTGCTGTGTGAATGGATACCATCTGACTGTGTAACAAGGCCTGAATCCTTGACTGTACCTTGGATATCTTGTCCCAAGTTAAAAATACTCTCTACAGACCTGAATCCAGTACAGCCCCCAAGTGAGTCATCCGCTGTGACGGAACTAGAGACGATTTTGCCCAATTTATGAGCCACCCATGTCTCTGCAGACAAGCTATTGTCTATTGGAGATGACATAGGAGCAACTCCTGTGACTGTGCCACGATTAAAAGGTCGTCAAGGTATGGAAAAATTCTTATCCCCTGCTGGCGGAGATAAGCTGCCATAACCACCATAATCTTGGTAAATACTCTGGGGGGCTGTGGCTAACCCAAAGGGTAGAGCCTGGAACTGAAAATGTTGTTGGAGGATAGCGAACCTGAGATAACACTGATGGGACAGTGCTATAGGAACATGTAGGTAAGCATCCTGTATATCCAGGGAGACCATATAATCCCCTGGTTCCATGGCCAAAATTATGGAACATAACATCTCCATGTGAAACCGAGGTACCCAAATGTATTTGTTTAGCATTTTGAGATTGAGAATGGGCCAAAATGACCCATTTGGGTTCTCAACCAAAAACAGGTTGGAGTAAAAACATTGTCCTCGTTGTGCAAGGGGTACTGGACTGACTACTTCTGACTGAAGCAATTTCTGAACTGCTTCTTGCAAAGCCCTGGACTTCGTCTCTACTCGAGGTGGGCTGGTGCAGGACCACCTTCGAGGAGGATGCTTCTTGAAGAGAAAAACATAACCTAGAGATACCACTTCCTGCACCCAGGCATCTGTTGTACACTGCTGCCAGATCTGTGCAAACTGAAGAAGTCGGCCCCCCACCCTGGGGTCCCCCAGGTGGAGGCCTGCACGATCAGGCTAATGGCTTGTCTTCTGGTTTGTAAGCCGGCTCTCTGGTGGCCCAATGCTTTTTTGACTTACCAAACCTATTGTATTGGGGCTGCTTGCGATCACTTTTTCCCTTCGCTTTTCCTTGAGACCGAAAGGGCCAAAAAGCCGGACCCTTAGGTTTGGAGTTATATGTGGATGGAAACTTGACCTTTTTGGAGTCTGCTTCTGACTCCAGAATATCTGTCAATTCTTTACCAAAAATAATATTTTCCGAAAAAGATTCCAAAACCTTCTTAGACTCTGAATCAGCTTTCCACGTACGCTGGGCGGGTTTGTGACGTCAAAACAGGAACTAAACAGTGTGATCGCAAGCGCTTAGTAGGTCTTGAGCTACTCTGAAACTGCACAAAAAACCTTTGTAGCCGCTCTGCGATACATTCGTTCGCACTCCTGCTAAGCTAAAATACACTCCCAGTGGGCGGCGGCATAGCGTTTGCACGGCTGCTAAATACTGCTAGCGAGCAATAAACTCGGAATGTCCCCCTTAGTGCTGTATAGCCCGTACTCAGTAGTCTGGGATACAGGGAGACTCACCTCGCTTCCAGGATCAATCAATACGTTAGCGAACGCTGAGTGGATCCAGACGCTACTAGTGTACACTGCCGCTCCCTGAACCTATAGTGAACACAGACGCTCAGTGAACACAGACGCAACGGTCACACAGCCAACTATGCTGCGACCGTGACCTCTCGTGGTAGTGCTCAGCTAACACAGCCGCACCGGTCACACAGCCGCCTATGCTGCGACCGGGTCCCCTCGTGGTAGCATCTGGGATGGAAGCTAGGAAACAGTTCATGGCAGGAGACTCAGCGGAAACTGGTCATGAACCGGGGGGGAGGGGTGACCAGGAGAGCGTCTGACTCCCCACTGCTGACATCAACCCTAGGGATCGCAGCCTCATGCTATTCCTGGTGCCTATGATACCCAAGGCCTAGCGCTGGTGCACCCATGGTGGCAGCCGCATCAGCTACTGTTTGGTAGTCTCCTCCCAATACAGTGCGGCTGTGTCCGTATTCCATCTACTAAGCAGAACCGATGCCTTACCTTCTTCCCGTGCTCCGGCCACAGCCTGGTAACATCTGCTGGACCTGCTAGTATATCCGACACAGACGCCTGCCGAAACAGCACTGTACTCGTGGGTAAGCATTGTCGCGACCCGGCGGAGAGTT
This sequence comes from Pseudophryne corroboree, assembly GCF_028390025.1. NCBI lineage: Eukaryota > Metazoa > Chordata > Amphibia > Anura > Myobatrachidae > Pseudophryne > Pseudophryne corroboree. Next base: position 20,965,584 of record NC_086446.1, on the reverse strand, counting down.
GTTGGAGTGACTCTTTCTAAGCATATAAGACGCTGTTTAGAAAGATCACTCAAAAAAATAAAATAAGAACGCTTAGGGCTGCTAAAAAAACAGCAGCCCTCTGACCACGGTCTGGCTCCTGCTGCACCAAACAAAAAACAGATTTGCCTGAGCCAGGGGGCAGGGATATATGGGCAGGCCCATTGCTTCCTGTGAGCCTAGAAGGCTTTGATCGATTGGTGCCAATCCGCTGTCGCTCCATCATATCCCATTGTTAAAGCATCCTTGAAAAATATTCTGAATAGATTTGAAATGTTTTGGAGAAACAGAGGAGCGGGAACAGCAGCAAAGATATAATTGCTGAAGACACGCTGCTCAACTAGATACAATGACACATCAATATAATTTAAAAAAATTAACAATTTATTAATACAAACATATGGCAATATATTAAAAACACCTCACATCATACAATAGTCTTTAAATACTTTTTATTAATATATTGGAAAAAGATGATTCCTGCAATTAGATATTAGTTCAAAGAATAGGGAGCAGCTTTTAGCCTGCAGCGCACTGGCATCCCGAATTGCCATATGTAGTGTGGGTCCCGATAATCACGGGACAAGGTGGATGCAGGGAGAATCCTGTAACGCGTTTCCCCGCCTCTCGATGTGACTAATCAGCAGCTTCCTCAGACAGTAAGGATATTGTATTGCCCAGGATTGGCTTCTAAACCCTGCTATTTGTTTAATTGATGCCTTTAAACAATGCAAACCTGTAGTGCTCTTTATCGCCTTCCGACTTGCGTTCCATTGGTCAGACATCCGCGTTCCAGCGGCTGCAGTTACCAGCGTTCCTTTGCTCCAAATATATATACCAACAGTTCTTATCAGTGTTATTAATACTAATAATATTAGTGCTAATCAGTACTCTTATATAGGTTACTGTTTCTATTCTAACGGTCAATATATTATCTCCTTTGACAACTTCACAACAAATATAAAAACATAATACTTAATTATAATATAAACTAACAAATGTATATGCATATAAAAATACATCATAGGATATATACACTGCACAAAAAAATAAAGGGAACACTAAAATAACACATCCTAGATCTGAATGAATGAAATATTATTATTAAATACTTTGTTCTTTACACAGTTGACAACAAAATCACACAAAAATTATCAATGGAAATCAAATTTATTAACCCATGGAGGTCTGGATTTGGAGTCACACTCAAAATTAAAGTGGAAAAACACAATACAGGCTGATCCAACTTTGATGTAATGTCCTTAAAACAAATTAAATGAGGTTCAGTAGTGTGTGTGGCCTCCACGTGCCTGTATGACCTCCCTACAATGTCTGGGCATGCTCCTGATGAGGTGGCGGATGGTCTCCTGAGGGATCTCCTCCCAGACCTGGACTAATGCATCCGCCAACTCCTGAACAGTCTGTGGTGCAACATGGCGTTGGTGGATGGAGCAAGACATGATATCGCAGATGTGCTCAATTGGATTCAGGTCTGGGGAATGGGCGGGCCAGTCCATAGCATCAATGCCTTCGTCTTGCAGGAACTGCTGACACAATCCAGCCACATGAGGTCTAGCATTGTCTTGCATTAGGAGGAACCCAGGGCCAACCGCACCAGCATATGGTCTCACAAGGGGTCTGAGGATCTCAACTCGGTACCTAATGGCAGTCAGGCTACCTCTGGCGAGCACATGGAGGGCTGTGCGGCCCCCCAAAGAAATGCCACCCCACACCATTACTGACCCACTGCCAAACCGGTCATGCTGGAGGATGTTGCAGGCAGCAGAACGTTCTCCTTGGTGTCTCCAGACTCTGTCACGTCTGTCACATGTGCTCAGTGAGAACCTGCTTTTATCTGTGAAGAGCACAGGGCGCCAGTGGCGAATTTGCCAATTGTGGTGTTCTCTGGCAAATGCCAAACGTCCTGCACGGTGTTGGGCTGTAAGCACAACCCCCACCTGTGGACGTCGTGCCCTCATACCACCCTCATGGAGTCTGTTTCTGATCATTTGAGTAGACACATGCACATTTGTGGCTTGCTGGAGGTCATTTTGCAGGGCTCTGGCAGTGCTCCTCCTGTTCCTCCTTGCACAAAGGCGGAGGTAGCAGTCCTGCTGCGGAGTTGTTGCCCTCCTACGGCCTCCTCCACGTCTCCTGATGTACTGGCCTGTCTCCTGGTAGCGCCTCCATGCTCTGGACACTACGTTGACAGACACAGCAAACCTTCTTGCCACAGCTCGCATTGATGTCCCATCCTGGATGAGCTGCACTACCTGGGCCACTTGTGTGGGTTGTAGACTCCGTCTCATGCTACCACTAGAGTGAAAGCACTGCCAGCTTTCAAAAGTGACCAAAACATCAGCCAGAAAGCATAGGAGCTGAGAAGTGGTCTGTGGTCACCACCTGCAGAACAACTCCTGTATTGAGGGTGTCTTGCTAATTGTCTATAATTTCCACCTATTTGCACAATAGCATGTGAAATTGATTGTCAATTAGTGTTGCTTCCTAAGTGGACAGTTTGATTTCTCAGAAGTGTGATTGACTTGGAGTTACATTGTGTTGTTTGTGTTCCCTTTATTTTTTTGAGCAGTGTATATATATATATATATATATATATATATATACATACATATACACATAAAAGTTTTGTTGCCAGTAATTAGTAAAACATGAGACTAAAAACGTATGGTATCAAATATCATTTAATTCTTTAGTGTGGTTTAGACACATCCCGTATTCATCCTGTGCTAAACTCCCCGCTTACAGTGCTGCTGCAGTAGACCTGTAAACAGGCAATGGCAGTGAGCGGTGGGAGAGTGGTGCCAGGATGGGGGCTGGTACCGGCTGCCTGAGCGAAGGCGACAGGAAGACAGCTGTGGCAGAGAGTATCCCAGTACTGACAGCCATGTGACTGCAGTGAAAGCAGGGGGCAGGAGCTGCTGATGGAAAAGCCGGCTTCAGTGACATGACAGAGAGCATCCACTGGCCACCGATAGGAGTATGCAGGGCGGAATCGAGGGAGTGGCTACAGGCAGTAGCAGCATGAGCAGATGAGAGAAACGGAATGAACAGCTGAAGGGTGAGATCTAAGCAAGCACACTGCACCCCTCATTGGTAACCAGAGTCTAGGGATAAGGCTGGCACTACTTACCACCACATGCAAGGTCAGCCATTCTGCATATACATATATTCTGTCTTCATACAAGACTCCATGAGTAGAAGAAATTCATTCTATAGCTGCTGCCAACACACTTCACTATTAGCAAACCAGCGCCACCTATTGGCCACATGCGGCATTGCTTGATAGTGGTTGTCTAAGCTACAAGGCTCAGCAATGACACAGATACTAGCCCAAAGGTTCTCAAATTGTGTGCCGTGTGCCAGATACTCTAGGGCACCGTGAGTCAAAAAAGTTTGGGAACCACTGGACTCGGCTAATAGCCATAACCCTTTACAGTGCGGTAGTGGTGGCAGCACATAACCCTGCCTGTGCCGCATTCAGATAGGAAGATATCGGCAACTGCATTAGTGCATAGCAATAGAACTATAGATATTGATATAATTGCAGTTAGCTTCTAATTATCACAGACTGTAGTAGAGGATTTGTGAATTAGAATTGTTTTCCTAAAGCATTTGGTTACATTACAACACGTTAAGTGTTGGCAGAGTGTACTGGGCTATCTGGTGCAGTGACGTCAGTCCACACACTTGAAGACTTAAACAGTAATGCAGGTTTATTTAGTGTACACATGTGACTCAGATGTAACACTGATAGCGGTAATCAGGAGCCCATATATCACACAAGGTAACAGCATTAGATAGTGGTACTTATCAGGAGGTGTCTGTGGTGGTGAAGCATGGAGGACTGCACAGCCGTGCAGTCTGACTCCCACTGCAGAGAAGATGATGCATGCACTGGAACACTGAGTCTCTGTAGCTGAGATCTGCTCCCAGTCTCAGCTCTGCACACTTGTACACACAGGACTCTGTCTCTCAGTCTCTCTGTGTATCACACTCTCCCTGACATGGAGGTACAGGAACTTACATCATATGACTCCGCCTCCAAGTGACTCCTGGCACTAGAGCTCTAACACTAGGGGATGCACCCATAGACTAATACACAGAAGGAGACAGGTACAGAGCACACCATATCCTAACATTAAGTCCTTAAGATCCCGACCGGCGGTAGACTAACTACATCCCGTAACAGACTTATGGCTAGAGTTCCATCCCAGTTATGGAGAAACTGTTGTAGTATTTTGCAGTGAGAACCACAAGGATATCATTACTACTGAAAGCTTCCACTGATATCAGATCAGAGAGTTATGTTTAATACTAAGAGAACTGACCCTGATTTCTGAGACAATAATCACTACATCTTTAAGCTTTAAAGAATTACAAGCTACAGGCATATTGTTACCAGATGAGTCAATGGAAGGAGAATATTACTGTAAGAGTAGTAATCACCCTTTACTCAAGGAAAAGTGATTACATTTATAGCGACCGGGACAAATATATTGGATGTCAACATAAACGCCCCAACTGTGCTCCAACGACACTGCGGGGAACTAAAACACACTGGGTACCCAGGCTTATTTATATCATTAGTATTACATGCACTAGAGATCGTATTTACTATAGTAATGTAAATTTCCATACATGTTACATATTGTACAAATTGTGGCTAGTGTGTGCCTAGACAACCTTTATATATATTTATGTATATTACATTCAGTATACTTACCTGCTGACTAAACTTGCATGTGTATACTTGGAGGGAGAGAGAGGTCAGGTTTAATGGTATACTAACCTAATAGAATTTATACTTACAGCATATATGAGGGTGTTAAAATAGGATTTTGGTACCTACCGGTAAATCCTTTTCTCTTAGTCTGTAGAGGATGCTGGGGATTCCAAAAGGACCATGTGGTATAGACAGATCCGCAGGAGCTTGGGCACACTATAAAGACTTAAACTGGGTGTGAACTGGCTCCTCCCTCTATGCCCCTCCTCCAGACCTCAGTTAGAAAACTGTGCCCAGGAGAGATGGACAATTTCGAGGAAAGAATTTATTGTTATAAACATGGTGAGTGTCATACCAGCTCACACCTCAAACACACCGTAGAACGTGCCATTCAGTAGAATACCAGCCAACGGCATGACCAAAACACAGCCACATGCGGACAGAATATGTAACACAACCCGTGTGTCCACAGACGCAAAAATTCGACCCCACATGCTATGTCATGAACAACGGTAGCAACCGCAAGACAGAGAAGACACACCACCAGGGTGTAACCAAAAGCAATAACTGCAGACCCCGTACGCACTGGGACGGGCGCCCAGCATCCTCTACGGACTAAGAGAAAAGGATTTACCGGTAGGTATCAAAATCCTATTTTCTCATACGTCCTAGATGATGCTGGGGATTCCAAAAGGACCATGGGGTTTATACCAAAGCTCCAAAACAGGCGGGAGAGTGCGGACGACTCTGCAGCACCGAATGAGCAAACATAAGGTCCCCAAAAATCAGGGTATCAAACTTGTAAAGCATCGCAAAAGCGTTTGACTCCGACCAAGAATCCACTCGTCAAAGTTGAACCGCCGACACTCCTCGGGTATTCGCCCAAGAAAAGCCCATCTTCCCAAAAGAAGGAACCTTCACCGACTTCGGTGACGGCAAAGCAGCCGTATAATGAACATGCCAAGCCGCATTACAGATTCAGCATGTAACAAACTGCATAACGCAGTCTCCCAAGGAAACTGGGAACATACCAGACAAATAGGGCCTCTGTTCCTCCAAACTGAGCCAAATTGATGATTTACATACTCAAATCCCTGGTTAGATCAAGGGACTTTGAACCAGCTAATGCCTAAGTAACCCCCGGCATCAAAATAGGCCGATTTCTGCAAAACCCAGAAACCACTCTTGGTAGCACCACCAATCTAGTACTCAATTCATCTCTATCCACCTGAAAGATCAAGCAAGGCACTTGTGAGACAAAACCACCACTTCCGACACCCGCCTTACGGACGTCAAAGTCAAAAGCCTGACCACTTTCAAAAAGAGAAATTTCGTAAAGAAAGTTATTAGGCTTGCCTCCACATCGGCTTGTATGGATAAGCACTACCTAGCTGAAAGTCCTCCATAGGAGCCTTCCTGGATACACACCGAGACACATAATTACTCCAACAACGGTGGTAATGCTGTGCCATCAGTTTTTTCCTAGCCTGAAGAATTGAAGAAACGACTTCACTGGGAACACCCAATTGGCTTAGGATACAACATTCAACCGCCCCACCATTAAACGCAGCCGCGGTAAGTCCTGATACACGCCCCAATCTTGTTGTAACATTACCTCACGTAAAGGAAAATAAGAATTTACTCACCGGTAATTCTATTTCTCGTAGTCCGTAGTGGATGCTGGGGACTCCGTAAGGACAATGGGGAATAGACGGCTCCGCAGGAGACTGGGCACATCTAAAGAAAGATTTAGGACTATCTGGTGTGCACTGGCTCCTCCCCCTATGACCCTCCTCCAAGCCTCAGTTAGGAACTGTGCCCGGAAGAGCTGACACAATAAGGAAGGATTTTGAATCCCGGGTAAGACTCATACCAGCCACACCATTCAAACCATATAACTCGTGATAGGAACCCCAGTTAACAGTATGATAACAACGGAGCCTCTGAACAGATGGCTCGCAATAACAACCCGATTTGTGTAACAATAACTATTTACAAGTATTGCAGACAATCCGCACTTGGGATGGGCGCCCAGCATCCACTACGGACTACGAGAAATAGAATTACCGGTGAGTAAATTCTTATTTTCTCCTAGTGGATTCTGGGGACTCCGTAAGGACCATGGGGATTATACCAAAGCTCCCAAACGGCCGTGAGAGTGCGGATGACTCTGCAGCACCGAATGAGAGAACTCCAGGTCCTCCTCAGCCAGGGTATCAAATTTGTAGAATTTTGCAAACGTATTTACCCCTGACCAAGTAGCAGCTCGGCAAAGTTGTAATGCCGAGACCCCTCGGGCAGCCGCCCAAGATGAGCCCACCTTCCTTGTGGAATGGGCTTTTACAGATTTAGGCTGCGGTAATCCCACCGTAGAATGCGCCAGCTGAATAGTGCTACAAATCCAGAAGCGATAGTCTGCTTAGAAGCAGGAACACCCAGCTTGTTGGGTGCATACAGGATAAACAGCGAGTCAGTTTTCCTGACTCCAGCCGTCCTGGAAACATACATTTTCAGGGCCCTGACTACGTCCAGTAACTTGGAATCCTCCATGTCCCTAGTAGCCGCAGGCACCACAATAGGTTGGTTCAAGTGAAAAGCTGATACCACCTTCGGTAGAAACTGAGGACGAGTCCTCAACTCTGCCCTATCCATATGGAAAATCAGATAAGGGCTTTTACAAGACAAAGCCGCCAATTCTGATACACGCCTGGCCGAAGCCAGGGCCAACAGCATGACCACTTTCCACGTGAGATATTTAAAATCCACAGTCTTAAGTGGCTCAAACCAATGTGATTTCAGGAACTCCAAAACCACATTGAGATCCCAAGGTGCCACCGGGGGCACAAAAGGAGGCGGAATATGCAGAACTCCTTTGACAAAAGTCTGAACTTCAGGCAGTGAAGCCAGTTCTTTCTGGAAGAAAATCGACAGAGCCGAAATCTGGACCTTATTGGACCCCAATTTGAGGCCCAACGTCACCCCTGCTTGCTGGAAATGCAGGAATCGACCCAGTTGAAATTCCTCCGTTGGGGCCTTCCTGGCCTCACACCAAGCAACATATTTCTGCCAAATGCGGTGATGTTTTGCAGTGACATCCTTCCTGGCCTTGATCAGGGTAGGGATGACTTCCTCCGGAATGCCTTTTTCCTTCAGGATCCGGTGTTCAACCGCCATGCCGTCAAACGCAGCCGCTGTAAGTCTTGGAACAGGCAGGGCCCCTGCTGCAGCAGGTCCCGCCGTAGCGGTAGAGGCCATGGGTCCTCTGAAAGCATCTCTTGAAGTTCCGGGTACCAAGCTCTTCTTGGCCAATCCGGAACCACGAGTATAGTTTTAACTCCTCGCCTTCGTATTATTCTCAGTACCTTGGGAATGAGAGGCAGAGGAGGAAACACATAAACCGACTGGTACACCCACGGTGTTACTAGAGCGTCCACAGCGATCGCCTGAGGGTCCCTTGACCTGGCGCAATATCTTTTTAGCTTTTTGTTGAGGCGGGTGTTATGCACACCAGTGCCTGCAGGAATGTACTGATATCTGAACGGATAGGGATGCAAAACAAATGAATTCACAGACAGGCTGGGGAATATGACATTACGTACACAGAAGGTGATAGGGTAACAAAACAAACACAAAGTGAACAGAGAAGCCCAGAGGCTAAGAAACTGGGAGTCTCCCTAGCATTAGGAATGCTCAGATGGAAAGAGCAAGATGTTGTGTTTTAATACGTAGAGAACCCGAAATGCTGTTGCTAAGGGCAACAGCAAAACCCTAAAGGGTTACCAACGGGTGTGGCAGTAAACTCCTTGGTCAGAGATGGAATGATAGACACAAGGAGAGTCTCCACAATCCTAATCCTCACTTGCAGTGCACAGGTTCAGCTTACTGCCACTAAACTGACACCTGAACACCTTGCACAGTGAGAAAGGATTTAGGCAGGCAAGTCTGAGAATACAGCCTGCAAACTTGCTAAGTTCACAGAGTAGCAAAAGAACCCCAGCAAGTTAAACAACTGACTCCAGTCTTACTGCTAGGTCTGGATTGGCAGAGTGTAGTACCAAATCCCCAGGCCTATTTGCAGTAAGCAACAACAAATCCAAAGCTACACAGTACTGGCTAACTTTCAGGAACTAACTAACCAACAAAGATTCAGCAGCATCTGCTTAACCTGAGAAGAGGGTTTATAAAGCAGGTGCTGTCCACACCCCACTCAGACCTCACAGACTGTGAGCACAAAAACCAGCACCGGATCCCCTGCCGTGCACAGAGCCTGTAACCACTGCACAGCAAAAGACCCAAACCGGAGTATCAGCTGCGCTCAGGTTACTCCGCTAGCACTTGTCTCCCGGTTGCCATGACGACGTGGCAGCACAGGGCAGGAGACCCTAACAGTACCCCCCCTCTGACGAGGGGTCAGAGAACCCCTAGCACCGGGTTTATCGGGGAACTGCGAGAAGAAAGAGCGTATCAGTCTGGGGGCATGAAGATCACAACTGCGCACCCACGACCACTTCTCCGGGCCATACCCCTTCCAGTGCACCAAAAATGACAGCCGACCCCGAACCATCTTGGAGTCAAGAATCCTTTCAACAACAAACTCCCTCTGGCCACGTATCAGAAGAGGGGAAGGTCTTCCACTGGAAGAAGGATTACTAATCGCCCGTTTTAAAAGGGAACAATGAAATGTTTTATTGATACCCAAAGAACGGGGCAGATCTAACTGAAATGCCACCGGATTGATAACCCTGGTGATCTTATAAGGGCCGATGAACCGGGGGCCTAACTTATGAGATGGCTGTCTCAACTTCAAATTCTTGGTAGACAACCAGACGAAGTCTCCTAATTTGAAGCTGCAGGGTCTTTTCCGCTTATCAAAAACCCTTTTGGTCACTAATGACACAGACACAAGGGCTTTCTTCACTTTCCTCTAAATACCTCTAAGGACCGAAACCACAGAGGAACCACCAGGCGTGGAGTCCAGGGGGTCAAAAGAATTGGCCTTAGGATGATGCACATACACACAAAGGAAGGGAGAGATCCCTGTAGCAGAGTGAGCCGCGTTGTTATAGGCAAACTCCGCCATGGACAGATGAGCAACCCAGTCAGTCTGACACTTGGAGACATAACACCTGAGGAACTGCTCCAAGGACTGGTTCACCCTTTCCGTCTGCCCATTAGACTGCAAATGGTAGCCTGACGACAAGCTGACAGAAATCTGGAGATCGGAACAAAATGCCCTCAAGAATTTGGCCACAAACTGGGATCCGCGGTCAGAGACCACATCAAGAGGCAACCCGTGGAGACGCACAACATGCCGCATAAATAATTCAGACAGGCGTCTGGCCGATGGCAGCCCAACCAGTGGAAGGAAGTGCGCCATCTTCGAAAACCTGTCAACGACAACCCAGATGGCTGTCATCCCCGAGGATTTGGGCAAGTCCACCACAAGATCCATTGAAATGTGGGTCCATGGCTTAGATGGAATAGAGAGTGGATGTAATGGGCCAACAGGAACCCCTCTTGGAGTCTTCTTTCGGGCACAGATGTCACATGCCCGAACCCACTGATCCACATCCTTAGCCATCGAGGGCCACCACACCGCCCTAGATAGCAACTCCCGAGTTCTGGCAATACCCGGGTGACCTGCCGACTTCTTGGCATGGAATTCCAGGAACACTCGCTGTCTTAACCTAGGAGGCACAAACAAAAGACCTACCGGAAGGTCTGGAGGAGCCTGCTCCTGTGCTCTAAGGACTAATGACAAGAGGTCCTGGGTAATGCCCACTTTAATACATGATGGGGACACAATGGGCAACGGCTCCTCGGTGATCTCCTGGATTGGAGCAAAACTCTGCGAGAGCGCATCAGCCTTGATGTTTTTTGATCCAGGGCGATATGTTATCAAAAAATTAAAGAGAGCAAAAAACAAAGCCCATCGTGCCTGCCTGGCATTGAGACGCTTCGCTGACTCTAAATATGCCAGATTCTTATGGTCGGTGAGAATTGAGACCACAAACTTAGCCCCCTCAAGCCAGTGTCTCCACTCCTCGAGTGCATCCTTAATAGCCAACAATTCCCGGTTACCCACGTCATAATTCCTCTCGGCAGGCGAAAATTTACGGGAAAAGTAAGCACAGGGATGAAGGTGATTATCAGACACTCCCATCTGAGAAAGCACTGCCCCAATACCCATCTCAGAGGCATCCACCTCCACCACAAAAGGACGCTCTGGATCTGGGTGTCGCAGCACCTTGGCCGAGACAAATGCCATTTTGAGACGGGCAAAAGCCGCTTTAGCCTCACAAGACCAGTGAGCAACATCCGCCCCTTTCTTAGTGAGAGCCACCAAGGGCGCCACTATAGACGAAAATCCAGCGATAAATCGTCTATAAAAATTCGCAAGGCCCAGGAAACGCTGAAGCGCCTTCAAACTAGTGGGCTGCACCCAATCCAGGACTGCCTGTACCTTGGAACCCTCCATTTGGAAACCTTCTGGGGAGATAATATATCCTAGAAATGCGATTTGCTGAACTTCAAATTCGCACTTCTCCAGCTTCGCCCCAAGCCGGTGGTCTCTGAGTTTCTGGAGGACTAAGCGTACATGCTTCCGATGTTCCTTCAGGGAATCGGAGAAGATTAGGATGTCATCTAAGTATACAACTAAGAATCTATCCAAATATTCCCTGAGTACATCGTTCATGAAATCCTGGAAGACTGCCGGGGCATTACAGAGCCCAAAAGGCATCACCAAATATTCATAATGCCCTGAGTGGGTATTAAAGGCAGTCTTCCATTCATCCCCCTCTCTTATTCGGATTAGATTGTACGCCCCGTGTAGGTCAATCTTAGAAAAAATGGTAGCAGTACGAAGCTGGTCAAACAAGACCGAAATGAGAGGCAGTGGGTATGAGTTTTTAATCGTGATACGGTTCAATTCCCTGAAGTCGATGCAGGGTTGAAACGAACAGTCCTTTTTACCAACGAAGAAGAACCCCGACCCAACTGGAGACTGTGAAGGTCTGATAAATCCCTTAGCCAAGTTCTCCTGAATGTACTATGCCATAGCCTGAGTCTCAGGACGTGACAGGGAGTACAACCTGCTCTTGGGAAGCTAAGCATTCGGCAACAAATCAATGGCACAGTCATAGGGGCGATGGGGAGGTAGTACCTCTGCAACTTTTTTGGAGAACACGTCCGCAAAATCTGCATAACACCCTGGCAATCCTGGCAAACTTAGCTGCGAGAGCCTGACTGGAAGGCTCAAGCAACTCCTGAAACAATCAGTACCCCAACTAAGAATCTCCCCAGAGACCCAGTCAAATTGAGGATTGTGGGCCCTTAACCAGGGTAACCCCAACACCAATGGGGCAAAAGTACAGACAGTCACATAAAAGGACAATTTTTCAGAGTGTGTGGCTCCAATAAACAAAGAAATCTGGCTAGTGCAAGAGGTAATTTTACCTTGGGATAATGGTTCCCCGTTTAACCCACAAATCTCAATTTCCAATGCCAAGGGTACTAAGGGAACAGAGTGTTTCAGGGCGAATTGGCGGTCCATAAAAACCCCGTCGGCCCCACTGTCCACAAAGGCCTCAGTCTTGACAGTTTGACCGAGGATCTTCAAGGTCACCGGAATGATAAAAGTCTTCTTGGGAAATTCTGACTTCTGGCCCTCAGGCCCTGAAGTTATCCGGCTTTTCTGGGCATGATACTACCACATGACCTTTATTCCCACAGTACAAACACAACCCCTGCTGTCTCCTCCGCGTCTTCTCACGCGAGGAGAGGCGGGTAGCCCCAATCTGCATAGGCTCCTCGGAAAATTCCTCAGAGTCTGAGGTTCCCTTGGGAAAGAAGGAAACCTCGGTCTCCCTTTCAAGCCTACGCTCTCTCAGCCGTCTATCCACCCGGATGGATAACTGCATGAGCTGATCCAAGCTATCAGGCAAGGGATATTGTACCAGTTGGTCTTTTATCTGGTTAGAAAGACCTCTTCGGTACTGGTGTCTCAGGGCTGGGTCATTCCACTGGGTATCATGGGCCAACCTCCAAAACTCCGTACAGTAAACCTCAACTAGCCGTCGCCCTTGCTTAAGGATCGAAATCTGAGCCTTGGCTGAGGCCATCTTGTCAGGGTCATCATACAACATGCCCAGTGCCGTAAAAAAAAGCATCAACACTTTTAAGCGACGGACAGTCAGGCTGCAACCCATATGCCCAGACCTGTGGGTCTCCTTGTAGCAAGGAAATCACTATGCCCACCCGCTGAATCTCCGACCCAGAAGACTGAGGCCTAAGCCGGAAGTATAGCTTGTAGCTCTCCTTGAAACAAAAGAACTGTGAGCGATCTCCAAAAAAACGATCCGGGAGATTTACCTTCGGCTCCTTAACCCCTGAAGGTGCTGCTGCTGCAGGAGCTCCGCCAGCGGCCTGGGAGGTGTGCGTTTTAATGGATAAATCATTAAATTGTCGAGTCAGGACCTGCACCTGATCGACCACCTGTTGCAACGTATTTTGAGGGGTATGCTCCATATTCCCACAAAATTTAAACAGGAGTATTTGGCTGCTGAATATGTTATGCACACCAGTGCCTGCAGGAATGTACTGGTGTCTGAACTGTTATGCACACCAGTGCCTGCAGGAATGTACTGGTGTCTGAACTGTTATGCACACCAGTGCCTGCAGGAATGTACTGGTATCTGAACGGATAGGGATGCAAAACAAATGAACTCACAGACAGACTGGGGAATATGACATTACGTACACAGAAGGTGATAGGGTAACAAAACAAACACAAAGTGAACAGAGAAGCCCAGAGGCTAAGAAACTGGGTGTCTCCCTAGCATTAGGAATGCTCAGATTTAAAAAGCAAGATGTTGTGTTTTAATACGCAAAGAAACCCGAAATGCTGTTGCTAAGGGCAACAGCAAAACCCTAAAGGGTTACCAACGGGTGTGGCAGTAAACTCCTTGGTCAGAGATGGAATGATAGACACAAGGAGAGTCTCCACAATCCTAATCCTCACTTGTAGTGCACATGTTCATCTTACTGCCACTAAACTGACACCTGAACACCTTGTACAGTGAGAAAGGATTTAGGCAGGCAAGTCTGAGAATACAGCCACAAACTTGCTAAGTTCACAGAGTAGCAAAAGAACCCCAGCAAGTTAAACGACTGACTCCAGTCTTACTGCTAGGTCTGGATTGGCAGAGTGTAGTACCAAATCCCCAGGCCTATTTGCAGTAAGCAACAACAAATACAAAGCTACACAGTACTGGCTAACTTTCAGGAACTAACTAACAAACAAAGATTCAGCAGCATCTGCTTAACCTGAGAAGAGGGTTTATAAAGCAGGTGCTGTCCACGCCCCACTCAGACCTCACAGACTGTGAGCACAAAAACCAGCACCGGATCCCCTGCCGTGCACAGAGCCTGTAACCACTGCGCTTAGGTTACTCCGCTAGCACTTGTCTCCCGGTTGCCATGACGACGTGGCAGCACAGGGCAGGATACCCTAACAGCGGGACGCCATCATGTCCACCTGTGGTATTTCCCAACGGTTTACCAGCATTTGGAAGACTTCTGGATGAAGTCCCCATTCTTGCGGGTGGAGGTCGTGCCTGCTGAGGAAGTCTGCTTCCCAGTTGTCCACTCCCGGAATGAACACTGCTGTCAGTGCTAACACGTGATTTTCCGGCCATCGGAGAATCCTTGTGGCTTCTGCCATTGCCCTCCTGCTTCTAGTGCCGCCCTGTCTGTTTACATGGGCGACCGCCGTGATGTTGTCTGATTGGATCAGTACCGGCTGGTTCTGAAGCAGGGGTCTTGCTTGGCTTAGGGCATTGTAAATGGTCCTTAGCTCCAGAATATTTATGTGAAGTGAAATCTCCTGAGTTGTCCTTGGAAATTTCTTCCCTGTGTGACTGCACTCCAGCCCCGAAGGCTGGCATCCGTGGTCACCAGGACCCAGTCCTGTATTCCGAATCTGCGGCCCTCTAGTAGATGAGCCCTCTGCAGCCACCACAGCAGCGACACCCTGGTCCTTGCTGACAGGGTTATCCGCTACTGCATCTGGAGATGGGACCCGGACCATTTGTCCAACAGGTCCCACTGGAAAATCCTTGCGTAGAACCTTCCGAATGGAATTGCTTCATACGAAGCTACCATTTTTCCCAGGACTCGTGTGCATTGATGTACCGACACCTGTCCTGGTTTTAAGAGATTTCTGACTAGAGATGACAACTCCTCGGCTTTTTCCACTGGAAGAAACACTCTTTTCTGGTCTGTGTCCAGAATCATTCCCAGGAACAGAAGACGTGTCGTCGGGACCAGCTGTGACTTTGGAATATTGAGAATCCAGCCGTGCTGTTGCAGCACTTCCCGAGAAAGTGCTACCCCCACTACCAACTGTTCCTTGGACCTCGCCTTTATCAGGAGATCGTCCAAGTACGGGATAATTAAAACTCCCTTCTTGCGAAGGAGTATCATCATTTCGGCCATTACCTTGGTAAAGACCCTCGGTGCCGTGGATAACCCAAACGGCAGCGTCTGGAACTGATAGTGACAGTCCTGTACCACAAATCTGAGGTACTCCTGGTGAGGTAGGGAAATGGGGACATGCAGGTACGCATCCTTGATGTCCAGGGAGACCATGTAATCCCCCTCGTCCAGGCTCGCAATAACCGCCCTGAGCGATTCCATCTTGAACTTGAACCTTTTGATACAAGTGTTCAAGGATTTTAAATTTAAGATGGGTCTCACCGAACCGTCCGGTTTCGGTACCACAAACATTGTGGAATAGTAACCCTTTCCTTGTTAAAGGAGGGGTACCTTGACAATCACATGCTGTGAATACAGTTTTTGAATAGCCACCAACACTGCCTCCCTGGCAGAGGGAGTTGCCGGTAAGGCAGATTTTAGGAAACGGCGGGGGGGGGGGGGGGGGAGACGTCTCGAATTCCAGCCTGTACCCCTGAGATACTACTTGAAGGACCCAGGGATCCACCTGTGAGAGAGCCCACTGTGCGCTGAAAGTCCTGAGACGGGCCCCCACCGTACCCGGGTCCGCCTGAGCAGCCCCAGCGTCATGCTGTGGACTTACCGGACGCAGGGGAGGACTTCTGCTCTTGGGAACTAGCTGTGTGCTGCAGCTTTTTCCCTCTACCTCTGCCTCTCGGCAGAAAGGATGAGCCTCTAACCCTCTTGCTTTTCTGGGACCGAAAGGACTGTATCTGATAATACGGTGCTTTCTTTTGCTGTGGGGTAGTCTGTGGCAAAAAAGTCGATTTCCCAGCAGTAGCTGTGGAAACGAGGTCTGAAAGACCATCCCCAAACAGTTCCACCCCCTTATAGGGCAAAACTTCCATGTGCAGTTTCGAGTCGGCATCGCCTGACCATTGCCGAGCCCATAACCCCCGTCTGGCGGCAATGGACATAGCGCTTATTTTTTATGCCAGCCGACAAATATCCCTCTGTGCATCACGCATGTATAAGACAGCGTCTTTTATATGCTCTATCGTCAGCAAAATATTGTCCCTATCAATAGTATCAATATTATCCGACAGGGAATCTGACCACGCAGCTGCAGCACTGCACATCCATGCCGATGCAATAGCTGGTCGCAATATAATGCCCGTGTGTGTGTATATAGCTTTAAGGGTAGCCTCCTGCTTTCTATCAGCCATATCCGGAGACGGTAGTGCCACCTTTTTTGATAAGCGTGTCAGCGCTTTATCTACCCTAGGGGGTGTTTCCCAACGTGACCTATCCTCTGGCGGAAAAGGGTACGCTGCCAATAACCATTTTGAAATTATCCATTTCTTATCGGGGGAAGTCCACGCTTCCTCACACACCTCATTTAATTCCTCAGATGTAGGAAAAACTACTGGTAGTTTTTTCTCACCAAACATAATACCCTTTTTTGTGGTACCTGGGGTATTATCAGAAATGTGTAATACATTTTTCATTGCCTCAATCATGTAACGGGTGGACCTATTGGAGGGTACACTAGTCTCATCGTCGTCGACACTGGAGTCGGTATTCGTGTCGACATCTGTATCTGTCATCTGAGGTAGCGGGCGTTTTAAAGCCCCTGATGACATTTGAGACGCTGGAACAGGCACAAGCTGAGTAGCCGGCTGCCCTATGTCGTCAAACCTTTTGTGTAAGGAGTTGACACTGTCACGTAATTCCTTCCATAAGTCCATCCACACAGGTGTCGACCCCGCGGGGGGTGACAGCACATTCACAGGCATTTGCTCCGCCTCCACATCATTTTCCTCATCATACATGTCGACACAGCAGTACCGACACACAGCACACACACAGGGAATGCTCTGACAGAGGACAGGACCCCACAAAGCCCTTTGCGGAGACAGAGGGAGAGTATGCCAGCACACACCAGAGTGCTATATAACACAGGGATATCACCTATAAAAAGTGTTTTCCCTTATAGCTGCATATATATTGTATACTGCGCCTAAATTTGTGCCCCCCCTCTCTTTTTTACCCTTTCTGTAGTGCAGGACTGCAGGGGAGAGCCAGGGAGCGATCCTTCCAGCGGAGCTGTGAGGGAAAATGGCGCCAGTGTGCTGAGGGAGATGGCTCCGCACCTTTTTCGGCGGGCTTTCTCCCGCTATTTTATTAATTCTGGCAGGGGTTAATTTACACCTATATAGCCCCTGGGGCTATATATGGTGTCAGTTTGCCAGCCAAGGTGTTTTTAATTGCTGCTCAGGGCGCCCCCCCCACCAGCGCCCTGCACCCATCAGTGACCGGAGTGTGTGAAGTGTGTATGAGGAGCAATGGCGCACAGCTGCAGTGCTGTGCGCTACCTTGGAGAAGACAGAAGTCTTCAGCCGCTGATTTTCCTGGACCTTCTTGCTTCTGGCTCTGTAAGGGGGACGGCGGCGCGGCTCCGGGAACGGACGATGAGGTCGGGTCCTGTGTTCGATCCCTCTGGAGCTAATGGTGTCCAGTAGCCTAAGAAGCCCAAGCTACCACCAGTTAGGTAGGTTCGCTTCTTCTCCCCTTAGTCCCACGTTGCAGTGAGCCTGTTGCCAGCAGGTCTCACTGTAAAATAAAAAACCTAAACTATACTTTCTTTCTAGGAGCTCAGGAGAGCCCCTAGTGTGCATCCAGCTCGGCCGGGCACAGAAATATAACTGAGGCTTGGAGGAGGGTCATAGGGGGAGGAGCCAGTGCACACCAGATCGTCCTAAATCTTTCTTTAGATGTGCCCAGTCTCCTGCAGAGCCGTCTATTCCCCATGGTCCTTACGGAGTCCCCAGCATCCACTAGGACGTCAGAGAAAAGGGCAGTAACTTTCTATGAGTAAACCATGAAAAACTGGATAGCCAACACTCTCTGGTTAGACCGGATTTCAGAGGATCACCGGAACCATCGATCATCTTACGCTTACCACTGTCAGAAAAGTGAAAGCGGAGAGGTCACCTAGACCGACCAAAAACACCCACGGCGTCACGAGGATGTCCGCCGCTATATCCTGAGTGACCCTTAACCTGGAACAATCTCCGCGAGGCCTCTCGTTGAGACGAGTCGCCAACATGTCCAGTTGCGACACTCCACAAAGACCTTGTCACGTCTGGGAAAGCTTCTTGATGATGACAGTATTTTTCCCGGCTGGATATCCTGTCCGCAAAGGAAATCTATTTCTCCGTCGTTTACCTCCGGAACGAAGACTGCTAACATAGCGTTTACCAGATTTCCCCCTCAACTGCAAACTGTGCAACTTCTGCCATTTCCACTTTTTCCTTGTTCTGCCCTAGCGGCTTACTTACGCCATTGCTGACAAGTCTTCTGGCAGAATTAACACGGGCAGAACACGAAGAATACGTTCTTCTAAAGTAGCTCTTAATTCAAGAAAGCCTACAGCAGACAAGTTTCCCAACTTGACCTCATCCTCTGGAAATACGTCCCTTGCAAAGGATTGCTCCCCAGCTTCGGAGATCTATATGCACTGACACCAGGATCTAAACCTGGATCCCTAACCTTCATTCCTCTAGAAGGAAAGAACTGAGCAGACACCACAGGCGCGATGTCCTGGCCATTTTGATTATATTCCGGTGCATGCACAGGTGAGACCCGAAGCACATTTCCAACTGGTCCCATGAAACCCACTCTGGTATTAGACCTGCTCTTTGAAAAAGGCCTCTTATGTCGCATCCATCTGTCTTATTAATGAAACCTATTGATGAGGTGTCATCTCAAAGCCGATCCAGCTCTGGATCCGCAGACCTCTTTCCACAGGAAAAACACCGAACCTTAACCGGTCAGTATCTACTCTGAAACCCACGTCTGACAACTGCGTCGTTGGGAACATCAGGCCAATTCCTGCGCCGAAGAACAGTCAGAGATATTCACCCTTTTTACAGGGACAACCAGACAATGTCCTGAACATGACACACCTCTGTATGGCGTTGCGTGTTACCTCCCCTACCATAGGGGAGAGGCACAAAAAAAACGATTAGAAAAAACAGTAAGGGGAAACAACCATAACTCAGAATGTTCCCCTTTGGCTTCTATAAATAACTCACAAGTCCTAGTCTATTCCTGGACTAACTGAAAATTAGTAGACAAGTGGTCACCGGAGTGGGGACCAGCCAGATAGACTCAGCGACAAGTGGTGTATGTAGTGGAAACAGAAACTATGTCCACTTCTGCGAACCTAACCAGGCTGCAGAACACTTACCTTTTCACCTTCCACTGACTACACAGAAAAGGAAAAAGGAATGGTATCGAACCGGTTAAACGACTGCATCCCACAAAAGAATGCGTCACCGTTGTGAAGGAGGTTAACTCACGAAATTAGACTTACCAGCGGATACCGCCGAGATTGACTGAAGAGAGGCCACACCAAACAGCCGTATACCTCCCACCAGCATCTCCTGAAGACCTCCTTCGCATTTTTCTGGCCACACCACCTGTCGTCACGTGACAGCCTGCTGTAATGTTATAAGGAAAAATAACATAGGCAAGACTACCCACTCTGGGTAGGATCATTCTATCGGATGCTTACCCGACTACCACACTCCCTCAAGTGCATACATTGCAAATAAGGTCAAAGTATAGAAATAAAATTTTCACTTAGCTGCCGGTGTATGATCCTTTGTGACCGGGCTCTGCGTCGACCAGGAGTTGATTGTCATAATTTTCTCTCCGCGTCGGGAAGAGAATAATATTCGGACTCCTTGAGAGGATCGAAACCGACTCGTCCCGGCCAATCTAGAGCTTAATCAACAGAGCGGTCAGCACATGATAAGAATACCATTATTTCAGCATTCATGGATATACATCATGTAATACACAATAAAACACCCATATCCTAACCATGCATATATAAAGTTATATCCACACATATATACATATAGACATAACCTATACGCAAGTGGATTGTCCAGACCCGTCGGGTCCCTAGTGACAGTAATGTGTTGTGACTGTGTATGACCATGTACTGACGTTCCCCCGATGTGGATCTACCAGGAACTTTACGGCTGACAGAAACTGAGTAAATGTCGACAGCACGGAATAGTAAGCGGACAAAAATAATAATAACCTTGGAACCCCAAGGGGTCTGAGGGAAGCATACACCTACAATTGTAATAACACTCCCCCTCCTTATATTTTATATATATATATATATATATATATATACCAATACAGGTACAAGGCAATAACAGCCGGTTAATTCTTTTATCCAGGAATTACCGTTGATGTCGACAGGGCATCGACCGACCGCCGTGTCTCCCCTAGCGTGTTTACTTGTTTTTAAGCACACAAAAGCAACCTGCTAATACTTAGTCGTTTGAATCAAGTACCGGCAAGCGTCGGCGAAACCGACAGTTATCGCCACAGGAGCTTTTGACAAAGCCCTCACACCTGTCGACACATGTCGACTAACCAATAGTGGGTAAATAAAAAGGGAAACAGTGACATTATGTTAACACAACCAGGATTATGCGCCCATTAAGTAACCTAATGCTATATTACACCCCGATAGCATTAAAAGCACTGTGTCCCCCCTCCTTCAGTAAATTTTGGCGGGGACCTGAGGGAAAATGTCGCCCACTCTTGTGTAAGGGCTAAGCTCCGCCCCCTCCCGGCGCGCTTAAGCCCGACCAACATATAACTGAAATTTAGCTAGGGACTAATCCCCTGTATATATCCCTATATATCCAACACGCAGCCCAGGGCGCCCCCTGCGCCCCGCACCCACGGAACTCGTTGGTGTGTGGGAGCGATGGAGCGCAGCGCTCACGCTGCAGTGCCCTGGCGGGGTGAAGACACCCGGAGTCCGGGTATGCTTCCCCCCCCCCCCCCCCCGCCCGGGAAAAGTTAAAAAATGCTGCCCAGGACGCTACCCCCCAGCGCCCTGCACCCATGGGGCTGGAGGCGGTGAATAGGTAGCGCACAGTGCGCTCCAACACGCTGGCGGGGTCCGAGACACGGAGCCCCAGCCCCGCCAGCTTACTGTGCCAGTCTGTCGGGGAAAAATGGCGCCTAGTGCGCTATACATAGTGGCGGGTGTCCGGAACACGGAGCTCCGGCACCTGCAGAGTCACAGAGGCCTTAACACATCTGCCCAGGGCGCTCCCCCCCCCCAGCGCCCCGCACCCATGGAAGCCTGCGGCGGGGGAGTAATGGCGCGCACTATATGCTGGCGGGGGTATGGGATACGGTGCTGAGGCACCCAGATACTTTTTTTGCCAGCTACAAACAAAAAAAGACATCAGCAACCTGCTGCCCAGGGCGCTCCCCCCTCAGCGCCCTGCACCCAGTGAGTGCGTTGGTGTGTGGGAGCATGGAGTGTAGCACAATCTGTTACCTCCGTTACTGAAGTCTTCTGTTCTTCTCATACTCACCCGGCTTCTTTCTTCTGGCTTCTGTGAGGGGGTGACGGCGTGGCTCCGGGAACGAGCAGCTAGGCGCACCAAGTGATCGAACCCTCTGCAGCTAATGGTGTCCAGTAGCCGAGAAGCAGAGCCTTGAAACTCACAGAAGTAGGTCCTGCTTCTCTCCCCTCACTCCCACGCTGCAGGGAGCCTGTAGCCAGCAGGTCTGCCTGAAAATAAAAAACCTAACATAAAGTCTTTCAGAGAAACTCAGGAGAGCTCCCCTAGTGTGTGACCCATCACTCCTGGGCACAAAGTCTAACTGAGGTCTGGAGGAGGGGCATAGAGGGAGGAGCCAGTTCACACCCAGTTTAAGTCTTTATAATGTGCCCAAGCACCTGCGGATCCATCTATACCCCATGGTACTTTTGGAATCCCCAGCATCCTCTAGGACCTATGAGAAATATATTACACACCTACATGTAGGAGACTATTAGATTGCCTACATAATCGTGCTTACCCAAGCAACGCCCATAGATTAATTACAGCTTGGATGGAGGCACTTCTGTATTAATTACCCATAGGTGGTAAGAGGGGGTTACATTATGACAACTCAGGCCGCTCCTCCTGTATAGTAGGATGTCACATGCAACTCCCCCTGTATATTATTGGTCTGCGGCCATTGTATCACAGTAACGGCGGGGTCTGCGCCACCTGTATTATAATAAAGGTGAGGTCTGCACCACATGTATTACGATAACATCGGAGTCTGCGCCACCTGTATTATGGTAATGGCGGGGTCTGCGCCACCTGTATTACAGTAACGGTGGAGTCTGCGCCACCTGTAATACGGTAACGGTGGGGTCTGCGTCACCTATATTAGGGTAACGACGGTGTCTGCACCACCTGTATTACGGTAACGGCGGGGTCTGCACCACCTCTATTACGGTACTGGCGGGGTCTGCACCGCCTGAATTATGGTAATGGAGAGGTCTGCGACGCCTGTATTACGGTAACGGCGGGGTCTGCGCCAACTGCATTACGGTAGCGGCTGGGTCTGCACCGCCTGTATTACAGTAACGGCGGGGTCTGCGCCACCTGTATTAAGTAACGGCGGTGTCTGCGCTACCTGTATTACGGTAAAGGCGGGGTCTGCTCCACCTGTATTACAGTAACGGCGGAGTCTGCGCCACCTGTATTAAGTAACGCCGGGGTCTGCGCTACCTGTATTACGGTAAAGGCGGGGTCTGCGCCACCTGTATTAAGTAACGGCGGGGTCTGCGCCACCTGTATTACGGTAAAGGCGGGGTCTGCACCACCTGTATCACAGTAATAGAACACTAGAGTGTCAGCCACCTGTACAGGGATAATGCGGCACCAGAGGCTGCTCCAGCTGCACTATAACAAGGCACCAGAGGCTGCTCCCCCTGTAGTACAGAACCTGACACCAGAGCTGCTCAGCCTATAGAATAATAATAATAATAATAATAATATCATTACATGCTGCCAGACACAGCAATGGCTGCTCTCTGCTCCTGCTGCTTTGTGGGAACGATTGAAGGAAGGCGGAGCTCAGACCAGGGGGAAATGGCCGCCGCTCCTGACGTCACTACATGGCCGGGGGGAACCTATTGCTGCTGCAGCTGCCGTACTGGTCTATAAAAAAATGGCCGCCGGCCTCCTACACAGAGGACATGTATGGTAATAGTAAATACATAGGGTGGTGCTGTAGAAGCGGAGGAGCCAGTCATCAGGAAGCAGCCTGTGCCAATCATACCATTATTCCGTCCTGTGCGTTTCACCTCACTTCCGGGCTGTGTGTTCCATACACAGGAAGTGAGTTTCTATTGGTTGCTGCCGCCTTCCAGTTTCCGTCGTGATCAGGTAATGGCGTCTTTATATACAGGGGTGTCCTGTTATGATTATTATACAGGGGGAGCAGCCTGTGGTGTCCAGTTAACATTATTATACAGGGGGAGCAGCCTGTGGTGTCCTGTTATGGTTATTATACAGGGGGAGCAGCCTGTGGTGTCCAGTTAACATTATTATACAGGGGGAGCAGCCTGTGGTGTCCAGTTAACATTATTAAACGGGGAGCAGCCTTTGGTGTCCAGTTATTATTATTATTATACAGAGGGCGCAGCCTGTGGTGTCCTGTTAACAGTATTATACAGGGGGAGCAGACTGTGGTGTCATGTTGTTATTATTATACAGGGGGAGCAGCCTGTTGTGGCTTGTTATTATTATTATTTTCTCTGACGTCCTAGTGGATGCTGGGAACTCCGTAAGGACCATGGGGAACAGCGGCTCCGCAGGAGACTGGGCACAAAAGTAAAGCTTTAGGACTACCTGGTGTGCACTGGCTCCTCCCCCTATGACCCTCCTCCAAGCCTCAGTTAGGATACTGTGCCCGGAGAGAGGGGGGCACTAATTAGGCACAGTATTAATAAAACAGCAGCTATAAGGGGAAAAACACTTCTATAAGGTTATCCCTGTATATATATAGCGCTCTGGTGTGTGCTGGCATACTCTCCCTCTGTCTCCCCAAAGGGCTAGTGGGGTCCTGTCCTCTATCAGAGCATTCCCTGTGTGTGCTGTGTGTTGGTACGATTGTGTCGACATGTATGAGGAGGAAAATGGTGTGGAGGCGGAGCAATTGCCTGTAATGGAGATGTCACCCCCTAGGGAGTGGACACCTGAGTGGCTGAGCTTATGGAAGGAATTACGTGACAGTGTCAGCTCTTTACAAAAGATTGATGACATGAGACAGCCGGCTACTCAGCCTGTGCCTGTCCAGGTGTCTCAAAAGCCATCAGGGGCTCTAAAACGCCCGTTACCTCAGATGGCAGATACAGACGCCGACACGGATACTGACTCCAGTGTCGACGATTAAGAGACGAATGTGACTTCCACTAGGGCCACACGTTACATGATTGAGGCTATGGAAAATGTTTTACATATTTCTGATAATACCAGTACCACCAAAAAGGGTATTATGTTTGGTGAGAAAAAAACTGCCTGTAGTTTTTCCTGCATCTGAGGAATTAAATGAAGTGTGTGATGATGCGTGGGTTTCCCCCGATAAAAACTGTTAATTCCTAAAAAGTTATTAGCATCATACCCCTTCCCGCCAGAGGATAGGGCACGTTGGGAAACACCCCTAGGGTGGATAAAGCGCTCACACGCTTGTCTAAACAGGTGGCACTACCGTCCCCGGATACGGCCGCCCTTAAGGAACCTGCTGACAGAAAGCAGGAAAATATCCTAAAATGCATATACACTCACACGGGTGTGATACTGCGACCAGCAATCGCCTCAGCCTGGATGTGCAGTGCTGGGGTGGCTTGGTCGGATTCCCTGACTGACAATATTGATACCCTAGATAGGGACAGTATATTACTGACTATAGAGCATTTAAAAGATGCATTTCTATATATGCGTGATGCACAGAGGGATATTTGCCGACTGGCATCAAGAGTAAGTGCGCTGTCCATTTCTGCCAGAAGAGGGTTATGGACAAGACAGTGGTCAGGTGATGCGGATTCCAAAAGGCATATGGAAGTATTGCCTTATAAAAGGGAGGAGTTATTTGGGGTAGGTCTAACAGACCTGGTGGCCACGGCAACGGCTGGGAAATCCACATTTTTACCCCAGGTAGCCTCTCAACATAAGAAGACGCCGTATTATCAGGTGCAGGCCTTTCGGCCCCATAAGGGCAAGCGGGCAAAAGGCTCCTCATTTCTGCCACGTGGCAGAGGGAGAGGAAAAAGGCTGCCGCAAACAGCCAGTTCCCAGGAACAGAAGCCCTCTCCCGTTTCTGCCAAGTCCTCAGCATGACGATGGGGCTCTACAGGCGGACTCAGGCACGGTGGGGGCCCATCTCAAAAATTTCAGCGTGCAGTGGGCTCACTCACAGGTGGACCCCTGGATCCTTCAGGTGGTATCTCAGGGGTACAAATTGGAATTCGAGACGTCTCCCCTTCGCCGTTTCCTAAAGTCTGCTTTACCGACGTCTCCCTCCGAAAGGGAGGCGGTATTGGAAGCCATTCACAAAACTGTATTCCTAGCAGGTGATAATCAAGGTACCCCTTCTACAACAGGGAAAGGGGTATTATTCCACGCTGTTTGTGGTACCGAAGCCGGACGGCTCGGTGAGACCTATTTTAAATCTGAAATCCTTGAACACTTACATACAAAGGTTCAAATTCAAGATGGAGTCACTCAGAGCGGTGATTGCGAACCTGGAAGAAGGGGATTATATGGTGTCTCTGGACATCAAGGATGCTTATCTCCATGTCCCAATTTACCCTTCTCACCAAGGGTACCTCAGGTTTGTGGTACAGAACTGTCACTATCAGTTTCAGACGCTGCCGTTTGGTTTGTCCACGGCACCCCGGGTCTTTACCAAAGTAATGGCCGAAATGATGATACTCCTTCGAAGGAAGGGAGTTTTAGTTATCCCTTACTTGGACGATCTCCTGATAAGGGCAAGATCCAGGGAACAGTTGGTAGTCGGGGTAGCACTTTCTCAAGTAGTGTTGCGGCAGCACGGTTGGATTCTCAATATTCCAAAATCGCAGCTGATCCCGACGACACGTCTTCTATTCCTAGGGATGATCCTGGGCACAGTCCAGAAAAAGGTGTTTCTCCCGGAGGAGAAAGCCAGGGAGTTATCCGAACTAGTCAGAAACCTCCTAAAACCAGGCCAAGTGTCAGTGCATCAGTGCACAAGGGTCCTGGGAAAAATGGTGGCTTCCTACGAAGCAATTCCATTCGGCAGATTCCACGCAAGAACTTTCCAGTGGGACCTGCTGGACAAATGGTCCGGATCGCATCTTCAGATGCATCAGCGGATAACCCTGTCACCAAAGACAAGGGTGTCATAGTAACATAGTAACATAGTATCTGAGGTTGAAAAAAGACAATTGTCCATCGAGTTCAACCTATTTGTGGTGTCCTATGCATGATGATTTGACTAAAATTTCTGACTGATGCTGCTGTCAGCCATTGCATTTTATCCCTATTTATAGTAACTATAATGCATGACTATGCACCATACCCCTGGATATCCTTTTCCAATAGGAATTTATCTAACCCATTCTTAAAGGTGTTGACAGATTCCGCCATTACAACTCCCTCGGGCAGGGAATTCCAAACACGTATTGTCCTTACCGTGAAAAAGCCTTTACACTGTATTGTGCGGAATCTCCTCTCCTCTAACCTGAGCGAGTGTCCACGAGTCCTCTGTGTTGATCTAACCAAAAACAGGTCCCGCGCAAGCTCTGTGTATTGTCCCCTTATATATTTGTAGATGTTGATCATATCCCCTCTTAGTCTCCGCTTTTCCAATGTAAACATGCCTAGTCTTTCAAGCCTTTGCTTGTATTCCATCGTCTCCATGC
This sequence comes from Pseudophryne corroboree, assembly GCF_028390025.1. NCBI lineage: Eukaryota > Metazoa > Chordata > Amphibia > Anura > Myobatrachidae > Pseudophryne > Pseudophryne corroboree. The sequence goes on along the minus strand of NC_086446.1, from coordinate 20,938,573 downwards.
CCTTAATTAGTTTGGTCGCCCTCCTCTGTACCTTTTCAAGCTCCAGGATATCCTTTTTGTAGTACGGTGCCCAGAACTGTACACAGTATTCAAGGTGTGGCCTCACTAGTGATTTATATAACGGGAGTATAATACTCTCGTCCCTAGCATCAATACCCCGTTTTATGCATGCTAATATCTTATTAGCCTTCTTTGCTGCAGTCCTACTTTGGATACTACTTCTTAGCTTGCTATCTATGAGGACACCTAAGTCCTTTTCCAGTACAGAATCCCCTAATTTTACCCCATTTAGTAGGTAGGTGTAATTTTTGTTCTTGTTACCACAGTGCATTACCTTACACTTGTCTGTGTTGAAGCGCATTCTCCATTTGGCTGCCCATGCTTCTAATTTAACTAAGTCGTTCTGAAGAGACTCGGCATCCTCCTCTGTATTTATAGCCTTACACAATTTGGTATCATCTGCAAAAATTGACACCATGCTCTCTAGACCTTCTGTTAGGTCGTTAATGAAAATATTAAACAATAGCGGTCCTAATACTGAGCCTTGCGGCACACCACTTAGCACTTCAGTCCAAGTTGAAAAAGATCCATTAACCACAACGCGCTGCTTCCTATTATCTAACCAGTTTTTGACCCAAGTGCATATTGTGCTTCCTAGCCCTGATTCTTGTAGCTTGTATATAAGTCTCATGTGTGGTACAGTATCGAACGCTTTGGCAAAGTCTAAAAAGATTACATCCACATCTTTACCCTGATCTAGGTTTGCGCTTACTGTTTCATAAAAGCCAAGTAAGTTGGTTTGACAGGATCTGTCCTTCATAAACCCATGTTGATTCCTTTTAATGACCTTATTGGTTTCAAGGAACTTCTGAATACTATCTCTTAGAATACCTTCCAATACTTTCCCCACTATAGATGTAAGACTAACTGGTCTATAATTACCTGGTTCAGCTTTACTTCCCTTTTTGAATATAGGCACTACTTCCGCTATACGCCAGTCTTTGGGAACCATACTTGATATAACTGAATCCTCAAAGATCAAAGATAGTGGTTTTGCCAGTTCAGAGTGAAGCTCCATTAGAACCCTTGGATGAATACCATCGGGCCCTGGTGATTTATTAATCTTTAAATGTTTTAATTGGTCACAGACTACTTCCTCGCTTAAATAAGTACCTATCAGTGTGATATTGTCATTATTGAGATTGTGTGTCAGTCCCTGAATTGGGTCCTCTCTAGTGAATACTGTTGAAAAAAACTCATTTAGTGTGTCCGCTATGTCATTATCATTTTTGCTTAAGACTCCCAACTTGTCTTTCAAAGGGCCTATACTCTCCTTTTTTAATCTCTTGCTATTAATGTATTTAAAGATTTTTTGGGGATTCGCTTTGCTTTCCTTTGCTACTAGTTTTTCAGTTTCTGCTTTAGCCGCTCTAATTTCCATTTTGCAATTTTTGTTACATTCCTTATATTGCTGAAATGACTCTGCATCCCCGTCAGATTTGTATTTTTGAAATGCTCGCCTTTTCTTGCCCATAAATTCCTTAATCTTTTTGTTAAGCCACATCGGTTTATGATTTTTATTCCCTTTTTTGCTACTCATAGGAATATATTTGAGTGTATTTTTAGCTAGCAGGGATTTTAGTACCTCCCATTTCTCCGTAGTATTTTTTCCTAAAAACAAACCTTCCCATTCAATATCCCTGAAAAATACCCTCATCATTTCAAAGTTGGCTTTGCTAAAGTTTAAAGTCCTAATTGAGCCAGTATAGGGCTGTTTGTAGAAACTGATATTGAATGTGACCATATTGTGGTCGCTGTTTCCTATGGGTTCCCCTACTATAATACCCGATACCAAATCCTGATTGTTTGTTAATACCAGGTCTCTCCTGTGGTGGTTGCAGAGTGCTCATCTTCTAGAGGGCTGCAGATTCGGCATTCAGGACTGGGTCCTGGTGACCACGGATGCCAGCCTGCGAGGCTGGGGAGCAGTCACACAGGGAAGAAATTTCCAGGGCTTGTGGTCAAGCCTGGAGACATCACTTCACATAAATATCTTGGAGCTAAGGGCCATTTACAATGCCCTAAGCCATGCAAGACCTCTGCTTCAAGGTCAGCCGGTGCTGATCCAGTCGGACAACATCACGGCAGTCGCCCACGTAAAACAGACAGGGCGGCACAAGAAGCAGGAGGGCAATGGCAGAAGCTGCAAGGATTTTTCGCTGGGCGGAAAATCATGTGATAGCATTGTCAGCAGTGTTCATTCTGGGAGTGGACAACTGGGAAGCAGACTTCCTCAGCAGGCACGACCTCCACCCGGGAGAGTGGGGACTTCACCCAGAAGTCTTCCACATGATTGTAAACCGTTGGGAAAAACCAAAGCGTCACGCCTAAACAAAAAATTGGACAGGTATTGCGCCAGGTCAAGGGACCCTCAGGCAATAGCTGTGGACGCTCTGGTAACACCGTGGGTGTACCAGTCAGTGTATGTGTTCCCTCCTCTTCCTCTCATACCAAAAGTACTGAGAATTATAAGACGGGGAGTAAGAACTATACTCGTGGCTCCGGATTGGCCAAGAAGGACTTGGTACCCGGAACTTCAAGAGATGCTCACGGAGGACCCGTGGCCTCTACCTCTAAGAAGGGACCTGCTCCAGCAAGGACCCTGTCTATTCCAAGACTTACCGCGGCTGCGTTTGACGGCAGGGCGGTTGAACGCCGGATCCTGAAGGAAAAAGGCATTCCGGATGAGGTCATCCTGACCCTGATCAAAACCAGGAAGGATGTAACCGCAAAGCATTATCACCGCATTTGGCGAAAATATGTTGCATGGTGCGAGGCCAGTAAGGCCCCGATGGAGGAATTTCAACTAGGTCGATTCCTGCATTTCCTGCAAACAGGAGTGTCTATGGGCCTAAAATTGGGGTCCATTAAGGTTCAAATTTCGGCCCTGTCAATTTTCTTCCAGAAAGAACTAGCTTCAGTTCCTGAAGTTCAGACGTTTGTAAAACTGGTACTGCATATACAGCCTCCTTTTGCGACTCCAGTGGCACCTTGGGATCTAAATGTAGTTTTGGGGTTCCTAAAGTCACATTGGTTTGAACCACTTGAATCTGTGGAGTTAAATATCTCACATGGAAAGTGGTCATGCTGTTGGCCCTGGCCTCGGCCAGGCGCATGTCAGAATTGGCGGCTTTATCCTGTAAAAGCCCTTATCTGATCTTCCATTCAGACAGGGCGGAATTGAGGACTCGTCCTCATTTTCTCCCTAAGGTGGTTTCAGCGTTTCATCTGAACCAACCTATTGTGGTACCTGCGGCTACTAGTGACTTGGAGGACTCCAAGTTGTTGGATGTAGTCAGGGCCCTGAAAATATATGTTTCCAGGACGGCTGGAGTCAGAAAATCTGACTCGCTGTTTATCCTGTATGCACCCAAAAAGCTGGGTGCTCCTGCTTCTAGGCAGACTATTGCTCGTTGGATTTGTAATACAATTCAGCTTGCACATTCTGTGGCAGGCCTGCCACAGCCAAAATCTGTAAAAGCCCATTCCACAAGGAAGGTGGGCTCATCTTGGGCGGCTGCCCGAGGGGTGTCGGCTTTACAACTTTGCAGAGCAGCTACTTGGTCAGGGGCAAACACGTTTGCTAAATTCTACAAATTTGATACCCTGGCTGAGGAGGACCTGGAGTTCTCTCATTCGGTGCTGCAGAGTCATCCGCACTCTCCCGCCCGTTTGGGAGCTTTGTTATAATCCCCATGGTCCTTACGGAGTTCCCAGCATCCACTAGGACGTCAGAGAAAATAAGAATTTACTTACCGATAATTCTATTTCTCGTAGTCCGTAGTGGATGCTGGGCGCCCATCCCAAGTGCGGATTGTCTGCAATACTTGTACATAGTTATTGTTAACTAAATCAGGTTATTGTTGTTGTGAGTCATCTATCCAGAGGCTCCTCTGTTATCATGCTGTTAACTGGGTTCAGATCACAAGTTGTACGGTGTGATTGGTGTGGCTGGTATGAGTCTTACCCGGGATTCATAAATCCTTCCTTATTGTGTACACTCGTCCGGGCACAGTATCCTAACTGAGGCTTGGAGGAGGAGCCAGTGCACACCAGGTAGTCCTAAAGCTTTACTTTTGTGCCCAGTCTTCTGCGGAGCCGCTGTTCCCCATGGTCCTTACGGAGTTCCCAGCATCCACTACGGACTACGAGAAATAGAATTATCGGTAAGTAAATTCTTATTATTATTATTTCTCTGACGTCCTAAGTGGATGCTGGGACTCCGTAAGTACCATGGAGAATAGCGGCTCCGCAGGAGACTGGGCACAAAAGTAAAGCTTTAGGACTACCTGGTGTGCACTGGCTCCTCCCCCTATGACCCTCCTCCAAGCCTCAGTTAGATTTTTGTGCCCGGCCGAGAAGGGTGCACACTAGGGGCTCTCCTGAGGTTCTTAGTGAAAGTTTTAGTTTTAGGTTTTTTATTTTCAGTGAGACCTGCTGGCAACAGGCTCACTGCATCGAGGGACTAAGGGGAGAAGAAGCGAACCTACCTGCTTGCAGCTTGGGCTTCTTAGGCTACTGGACACCATTAGCTCCAGAGGGATCGAACACAGGACCTGACCTCGTCGTCCGGTCCCGAAGCCGCGCCGCCCTCCCCCTTACAGAGCCAGAAGCAAGAAGGTGGTCCAGAAAATCGGCAGCAGAAGACTTCGGTCTTCAACAAGGTAGCGCACAGCACTGCAGCTGTGCGCCATTGCTCCTCATGCACACCTCACACTCCGGTCACTGATGGGTGCAGGGCGCTGGGGGGGGGGGGGGCGCCCTGAGCATCAATACTAACACCTTGGCTGGCAAAAATACACCATATATAGTACTAGAGGCTATATAGGTGTAAATTAGCCCCTGCCAGAATTCCAGAAAAAGCAGGAGAAAGTCAGCCGAAAAAGTGGCGGAGCCATCTCCCTCAGCACACTGGCGCCATTTTCCCTCACAGCTTCCCTGGAAAGATCGCTCCCTGGCTCTCCCCTGCAGTCCTGACTACAGAAGGGTAAAAAAGAGAGGGGGGGCACTAAATTTAGGCGCAGTATATGTAATACAAGCAGCTATAGGGGAAAACACTCTGTATAGTGATATCCCAGTGTTATATAGCGCTCTGGTGTGTGCTGGCATACTCTCCCTCTGTCTCCCCAAAGGGCTTTGTGGGGTCCTGTCCTCTATCAGAACATTCCCTGTGTGTGTGCGGTGTGTCGGTACGGCTGTGTCGACATGTATGATGAGTAAAATCATGTGGAGGCGGAGCAAATGCCGGTAAATGTGATGTCACCCCCTGCGGGGTCGACACCTGAGTGGATGGACTTATGGAAGAAATTACGTGACAGTGTCAGCTCCTTACTTACATAAAAGGTTTGACGACATGGGACAGCCGCCTACTCAGCTTGTGCCTGTCCAGGCGTCTCAAAAGCCATCGGGGCATTGAAACGCCCGCTACCTCAGATGGCAGACACAGACGTCGACACGGATACCGACTCCAGTGTCGACGAGGAGGAGACCAATGTAACTTCCAATAGGGCCACCCGTTACATGATTGAGGCAATGAAAAATGTATTACACATTACTGATATTACCCCAGGTACCACAAAAAAGGGTATTATGTTTGGTGAGAAAAAACTACCAGTAGTTTTTCCTGCATCTGAGGAATTAAATGAAGTGTGTGAAGAAGCATGGGCTTCCCCCGAAAAGAAATTAGTAATTTCTAAACGGTTATTAGCAACGTACCCTTTCCCGCCAGAGGATAGGTCACGTTGGGAAACACCCCCTAGGGTAGATTAAGTGCTTACACGTTTGTCAAAGAAGGTGGCACTACCGTCTCCGGATACGGCCGCCCTAAAGGAACATGCTGATAGAAAGCAGGAGGCTACCCTGAAGTCTATATATACACACACGGGCATTATACTGCGACCAGCTATTGCCTCATCATGGATGTGCAGTGCTGTGGCTGCGTGGTCGGATTCCCTGTCGGATAATATTGATACCCTGGATAGGGACAATATATTGCTGACAATAGAGCATATAAAATACGCTGTCTTATACATGCGTGATGCACAGAGGGATATTTGCCGGCTGGCATCAAAAATAAGCGCAATGTCCATTGCCGCCAGGGGAGGGTTATGGACTCGGCAGTGGTCAGGCGATGCCGATTCAAAAAGGCAAATGGAAGTTTTGCCTTATAAAGGGGTGGAGCTGCTTGGGGATGGTCTTTCTGAGCTCGTTTCCACGGCAACGGCTGGGAAATCAGCATTTTTGCCACAGGTTACCTCACAGCAAAAGAAAGCACCGTATTATCAAGTACAGTCCTTTCGGCCCCATAAAAACAAGAGGGCTAAAGGCGCATCTTTTCTGCCAGAGGTAGAGGGAAAAAGCAGCAGTATACAGCCAGTTCCCAGGAGCAGAAGTCCTCCCCCGCTTCCGCTAAGTCCACCGCATGACGCTGGGGCTCCACAGACGGACCCAGGTACGGTGGGGGCCCGTCTCAGAAATTTCAGCACACAGTGGGCTCGCTCACAGGTGGATCCCTGGATCCTTCAGGTAGTATCTATGGGGTACATGCTGGAATTCGAGACGCCTCCCCTCCGCCATTTTCCTAAAATCTGCCTTACCAACAACTCCCTCAGGCAGGAAGGCAGTGTTGGATTCCATACACAAGCTGTATTCACAGCAGGTGATTATCAAGGTACCCCTCCTTCAACAAGGAAGGGGTTACTATTCCACAATGTTTGTGGTACCGAAACCGGACGGTTCAGTGAGACCCATTTTAAATTTGAAATCCTTGAACACGTATATAAAAAGATTCAAGTTCAAGATGGAATCGCTCAGGGCGGTTATTGCAAGCCTGGACAAGGGGGATTACATGGTCTCACTGGACATCAAGGATGCTTACCCGCATGTCCCCGTTTACCCTCCTCACCAGGAGTACCTCAGGTTTGTGGTACAGGACTGTCACTATCAGTTCCAGACGCTGCCGTTTGGGTTATCCACGGCACCGAGGGTCTTTACCAAGGTAATGGCCGAAATGATGATACTCCTTTTGGAAGAAGTTTTAATTATCCCGTACTTGGACGATCTCCTAATAAAGGCGAGATCCAAGGAACAGTTGTTGGTGGGGGTAGCACTTTCTCTACAACAGCACGGTTGGATTCTCTATATCCCAAAGTCACAGCTGGTGCCTACGACACGTCTTCTGTTCCTGGGAATGATTCTGGACACAGAGCAGAAAAGTGTTTCTTCAAGAGGAAAAAGCCAAGGAGTTGTCATCTCTAGTCAGAAACCTCCTAAAACCAGGACAGGTGTCGGTGCATCAATGCACACGAGTCCTGGGAAAGATGGTAGCGTCATACGAAGCAATTTCATTCGGCAGGTTCCACGCAAGAACTTTCCAGTGGGACCTGTTGGACAAATGGTCCGGATCGCATCTTCAGATGCATCAGCGGATAACCCTGTCGCCAAGGACCAGGGTGTCTCTACTGTGGTGGCTGCAGAGTGCTCATCTTCTAGAGGGCCGCAGATTCGGAATACAGGACTGGGTCCTGGTGACCACGGATGCCAGCCTTCGGGGTTGGGGAGCAGTCACACAGGGAAGAAATTTCCAGGGACTGTGGTCAAATCAGGAAATTTCACTACACATAAATATTCTGGAGCTAAGAGCCATTTACAATGCTCTAAGCCAAGCAAGACCCCTGCTTCAAAACCAGCCGGTACTGATCCAATCAGACAACATCATGGCGGTCGCCCATGTAAACAGACAGGGCGGCACAAGAAGCAGGAGGGCAATGGCAGAAGCCACAAGGATTCTCCGATTGGCTGAAAATCACGTGTTAGCACTGTCAGCAGTGTTCATTCCGGGAGTGGACAACTGGGAAGCAGACTTTCTCAGCAGGCACGACCTCCACCCGGGAGAGTGGGGACTTCATCCAGAAGTCTTCCAAATGATTGTAAACCGTTGGGAAAGACCACAGGTGGATATGATGGCGTCCTGCCTCAACAAAAAACTAAAAAGATATTGCGCCAGGTCAAGGGACCCTCAGGCGATAGCAGTGGACGCTATAGTGACACCGTGGGTGTACCAGTCGATTTATGTGTTCCCTCCTCTGCCTCTCATTCCCAAGGCACTGAGAATAATATGAAGGAGAGGAGTAAGAACTATACTCGTGGTTCCGGATTGGCCAAGAAGGGCTTGGTACCCAGAACTTCAAGAGATGCTCTCAGAGGACCCATGGCCTCTACCGCTAAGGCGGGACCTGCTGCAGCAGGGGCCCTGCCTGTTCCAAGACTTACCGCGGCTGCGTTTGACGGCATGGCGGTTGAACACCGGATCCTGAAGGAAAAGGGCATTCCGGAAGAAGTCATCCCTACCCTGATCAAAGCCAGGAAGGATGTAACTGCAAAACATTATCACCGCATTTGGCGGAAATATGTTGCTTGGTGTGAGGCCAGGAAGGCCCCAACGGAGGAATTTCAACTGGGTCGATTCCTGCATTTCCTGCAAGCAGGGGTGACGATGGGCCTCAATTTGGGGTCCATTAAGGTCCAGATTTCGGCTCTGTCGATTTTCTTCCAAAAAGAACTGGCTTCTCTGCCTGAAGTTCAGACATTTGTCAAGGGAGTTCTGCATATGCAGCCTCCTTTAGTGCCTCCAGTGGCACCTTGGATCTCAATGTGGTTTTGGGGTTCCTGAAATCACATTGGTTTGAACCACTTAAAACCTTGGATTTGAAATATCTCACGTGGAAAGTGGTCATGCTGTTGGCCCTGGCTTCGGCCAGGCGTGTATCAGAATTGGTGGCTTTGTCTTGTAAAAGCCCTTATCTGATTTTCCATATGGATAGGGCAGAGTTGAGGACTCGTCCTCAGTTTCTCCCGAAGGTGGTATCAGCTTTTCACTTGAACCAACCTATTGTGGTGCCTGCGGCTACTAGGGACTTGGAGGATTCCAAGTTACTGGACGTAGTCAGGGCCCTGAAAATTTATGTTTCCAGGACGGCTAGAGTCAGGAAAACTGACTCGCTATTTATCCTGTACGCACCCAACAAGCTGGGTGCTCCTGCTTCTAAGAAGACTATTGCTCGCTGGATTTGTAGCACTATTCAGCTTGCGCATTCTGCAGTAGGACTGCCGCAGCCTAAATCAGTAAAAGCCCGTTCCACAAGGAAGGTGGGCTCATCTTGGGCGGCTGCCCGAGGGGTCTCGGCTTTACAACTTTACCGAGCGGCTACTTGGTCAGGGTCTAACACTTTTGCTAAATTTTACAAATTTGATACCCTGGCTGAGGAGGACCTTGAGTTTGCTCATTCGGTGCTGCAGAGTCATCCGCACTCTCCCGCCCGTTTGGGAGCTTTGGTATAATCCCCATGGTCCTTACGGAGTTCCCAGCATCCACTAGGACGTCAGAGAAAATAAGATTTTACTCACCGATAATTCTATTTCTCGTAGTCCGTAGTGGATGCTGGGCGCCCATCCCAAGTGCGGATTTTCTGCAATACATGTACATAGTTATTGTTAACAAATCGGGTTATTGTTGAGAGCCATCTGTTCAGAGGCTCTGTTGTTATCATACTGTTAACTGGGTATAGTATCACGAGTTGTACGGTGTGATTGGTGTGGCTGGTATGAGTCTTACCCGGGATTCAAAATCCTTCCTTATTGTGTCAGCTCTTCCGGGCACAGTATCTTAACTGAGGTCTGGAGGAGGGTCAAAGGGGGAGGAGCCAGTGCACACCAGATAGTCCTAAAGCTTTCTTTACGGAGTCCCAGCATCCACTACGGACTACGAGAAATAGATTTACCGGTGAGTAAAATCTTATTTATTATTATTATTATACAAAGAGAGCAGCCTGTGGTGTCCTGTTATTATTATACAGGGAGAGCAGCCTGTGGTGTCCTTACTATTGTTATACTTTGGGAGTAGTAGGTTATGTTCTACTATACAGGAAGAGTGGTCAGTGGTGTCCTGTTATTATTTTTATACACGGGGAGCAACGTTTAGTGTCCTATTATTATTATTTTTATTATTATATGTAATTGTAGGGATTTAATATTTCTGCAGCAGGGTACATTGTGTTCCACAGGGAAACATCAGGGGTGTAGAGTGGATCTTGATCAAGGGGCACCAACAGGCTAAAGCTTTAGGCTGTCCCAGGATGCATTGGGGCCTCCTCTAGAACCCCGCCTCCAGGCACCGTGAGCTCAGTTTTTAGCAGGTCACTTAACAGGGGAGCTGCGCTGGGCAGCCTTGAAAAAGCTTTCTAAGAAGACTTCATGGGCCGCAGCGCTGTTATTTCAGTGTGACATTCAGAACTGCGACGCCATCATCTCCCAAGCGGTGTCGCATACTCCCGCGGTTTGTTCCCGGGTACTTACGGCGGAGATGCTCCGGATTTAGTCACATAGTCACAGACGCTCTCCTGGTTCGCGTGGCTGCTACGGTGAGGAGGTAAGAGGATCCCCCAGGCGGGACCCGACGTTAAATCGTGTTCCTGTCGCGGTTTAGGGTGATGGACCGCGCCGCTGGCGTTTACACTGCCACAGTGCAGGGACCCCACTAGACCACCGGGACGTATTGCGTACAGGTTGGGTGTACTAACACCCCATTAATAAGGCTCACTGTACTCGGGGTGGAAGTTCAGCATAGGGGAGTCATCGCTTGACTTGTAGCCCCGGCTCAGGGCGCCATCTACTGCAGCTTTTCCCACCGTGGAGCTGCCTCACACTTTCCCTTACTCCCTGACAGAGAAGATGGGCGCCATCTTCTAAGCATAGCTGTGGCCATCTTCTAAGCATAGCTGTGGCTGGTCTTCGGGACTGCAGGGCTAGGTCTCCATGTAAAGCCGCCTGTATACAGCGCTGTGACTTTACAAACACTTGAGTATTCTACATGTCTTTATACAGACAGCATTAGTTAAGAAAAAGTGTAGCTACTACAGAATATATTGTACGAGTATTCCGATATATACCTCTGGTCTAGGACCATGCCATATCTATTATCTATCTATCTATCTATCTATCTATCTATCTATCTATCTATCTATCTATCTATCTATCTATCTATCTATATATATATATATATATATATATAATCTGTACATATACTAGTCCAGTGCAGTGATATTGTCATGATCATTATCTGCATTGCCTGTGACTGTGTGTGCCTGTATCTGCTGTGAGGTTTCACTTTCAATGTTTCCCAGATATATCTATCACTATATTCTGTACCCTAAGGGATTAGGTGCGTCAGGGTCATATAATATATATATATATATATACATATAATGCGTCACAGTATTTACCCAATACGTGTGTTCTACTCAGTCACGTAAGATATTCAGTCACATCCTAAACTGATTTATTCACAGGTGTTTTACTCTCTCTGGCTTAATCATACTAAACCGCTCTGTTGCATTTGTGTACAATGTCTAACAAGAAGGGCAGTAAGTCTGGGGATGCTCCTGCATCATGCAGAGCAGGCGCCAAGGATTTACCAGAGGGGGAAGTTCTGCATGATGGTGTACTGTGTGTCATACATCTCCCAGTCAGTCCGCAGCTCCTATAACTAATCAGGAGCCACCCTTGGCTGCATTCTCAAACCTACTGGATACTCTGGTGGAACGCCTTACTCCCCCTATGGGACCACCTGTGCCACTACAGCCACAAATTGCCCCTATGGTTAATCCGATTTTGGCGGAAACTTTGTCTACCCAGTTGCAGCAGTTAAATCAATCCTTGGTCAGACAAAAATCTACTCCAGGTTACTCCCGTGTCTCTGGGTCATCTAAGCGGCTGCTTCCTCCTGACAATCCACTAATCTCTCAGATGTTTCATCTGAAGAGGAGGAGGAGCATACTGTCCTGTCACACACCGGATTCTCCATTGCAAATTGATGTCCCTGTGGTTGCTATTAAGCAGATCCTACAAATCACTAATGATCAGGATTCCACTACTGTCACCAAGAAAACGGACATGTTTAAACGGCAGAAGGTGGCTATAAAATCTATTACCCCAATCTGACCATTTGGTGGACATCAGACAGGAACCCTGGTCTACCGGCCTTGGCTCGCTATCCTTTCCCGGCAGAGTTATGTAACAAGTGGAAAAAGTCACCGCCGGTGTGGATATGCTACAGTTTCTGGAGGCAACCGGCATAGTTTTTCAGTTGAATGGAGTGCCAGACCATATGCTACTTTATTTAGTATAAAGTATGTAAAGGCCCGTTGGCCTTCTCACGTTGCTTCAATAAAACCATAGCTTCACTTTTTCTCCGAGACTGAGTGCCGCCTCTTCTTTCCATTGGGGGACACCTGTATTTGCAAATGATTCCTTTGGGAAGGCACCCCGAGAGCTTTACCCCATATCTCGGAGTGCCCTTCTACGTGTGTGTGTGTGTGTGTGTGTGTGTGTACATAGATAGTTATTATTGTGTGTATTATAAACCTAACCCCCCACCTTTCCCCCAGTACTGCCTAAACTTCTATTTACCCTTACTGCCTCCAAACCCACAGTACTGCTTGTACCTACCTCCCTCCTTGCCTGCCCTTACTCCCCATAATATGTGATGGGACCCAGAAATATTGGAGTAGGACCCCATTTTTTGGAAGTGAGGGGTCCCTGGGACACACAAATTTTTTTGCTCAGTGCGATCACTGGACCCACTATGGCTGCCCCCTGGGCTGCTAAAGGTATTGAGTTCAGGCATTAGAGGGAGAGCTGCCCGAGGATATATCTGACAATACCTGTCTCACATTACCAATGCCGCCTAATAAATTCAGGAGACGTCCTCTGAGGAGGTTGTGTTGGCTGCCAAGGCGTCAGCTACGTCTGTCCTGGCTTGCCGTATTCTGTGGTTGAGGTCATCGAAGGTGGACCTAGACTGCAAAAGACTTTGGAGATACTCCTCTTTAAGGGGGACATTTTGTGTGGGGAAGACCTTAATAAAATTGTGTCTGAACTGGTGGCTGCTAAGATTGCTTTTCTCCCAAATACTAATCCTTCTGCACAGAAGGCTAAAAGTACCACATTTCGTTCCTTTCGGCCTCAAGGTAAAGCAAATCATCAGGCATACCCAAGACAATCTCGTGCTACCAAAACCACTTAGCTCAAGACAAAGCAGTCCTGGGCGACCCGTCAGCCTGCTTCCAAACAAGACAAGCCTGCCGCATTGCGGGCCGGGCCTTCCCCTGGGGAACCCCAGGGTGGAAGGCCGACTTTGTCAGTTCACCCAGGTCTGGTTAAATACCACTTCAGACGCATGGGTGCGAGAAGTTGTCTCTCACGGGTATGCAGTCTCTTTCAAGAGTGGTCCCCCTCGCCAGTTTTGTGCCACGGTTATTCCCTCGGATCCGTTAAAGATGCAAGCTCTGCAAAAGGTTGCGAGTTCTCTCCTGAATACAGGAGTGGTAGTGCCGGTACCTCTGGCCCAGAGAGGCAGAGGTTACTACTCGACCCTGTTTCTAGTTCAGAAACCCAATGGGTCTTTCCGGCCTATACTCCACCTCAAATCACTGAACAAGTTTGTGAGAGTGTCCAAGTTCCGTATGGAAATGCTGTGCTCTATTGTACTGGTGATGGAACCCGGAGACAATGTGGTATCCCTGAATATCTAGGATGCTTACCTGCATATACCTATTGCCATGTCACATCCGCAGTATCTGCGGTTTGCTATTGGCAACCTCCATTATCCGTTCCAGGCTCTGCATTTGGACTGGCTATGGCTCCTCGGATCTTCACCAAGGTAATGGCCGTAAAAATGGCCCATTTGCGTTGCCAGGGAGTCATTATCCTGCCGTATATGGACGACTTGCTGATTCTGGCAGACTTCCACGATGTCCTCCTCTGTCATCTACAACTGACGATAAACTTCCTACAAGCCCACGGGTTGCTCATCAATTGGAAGAAATCCTCGCTGGTCCCAGGTCAGAGCATGGTGCACATGGTGGCACTCCTAGACACACAGTCAACGTCTGTTCTTGTCTCTGGAGAAAGTCCTGAAGCTTCAGGACAGGATACGATGCTTCCTTTGTTGTCCCGGAGTGTTAAAGCACTCGGCGATGCTAGTACATAGCCTAATAGTGTCGGCATTCGACATGTTGGCGTACGCTCGATTTCATTCTCGCCCTTTGCCGAGGTTAATCCGTTCCAAGTGGGACTGCCTACCTCATCAGATCAGAACTCACATGATCACTTTGACTCCGGGGGTTCGTCTGTCGCTGACCTGGTTTCTACAGGATCAGCAATTGAGCAGGGGCCGTCCCTTCTGGATCCTGACAACATATGCCAGTCTGCGGGAATGGGATGCGGTGTTGGAGCAACACTCCTTTCAGGGTTGCTGAACCAAGGAGGAATCACTCCTCCCAATAAACATTCTGGAGTTGCGGGCAGTGTTTAACGCATTAACTCTCGCCCTGCCTCTGGTACAGAACAGGCCTGTTCAAGTATGGTCAGACAACGCCACCGTGGTGGCATACATTAACCATCAAGCCGGCACTCGAAGCCACATGGCAATGATGGAAGTGTCAAAATTCCTTTGTTGAGTGGAGCGCCATCTGCCAGCAATATCGGTAGTGTTCATTCCGGGTGTCCTGAACTGGGAAGCGAACTTCCTCAGTCGTCAGGACGTGCACGCATGAGAGTGGAGTCTTCATCCAGAAGTCTTTCAACTACTAGTGGACGTGAGGCCTACCAGATGTAGACCTGATGGCGTCTTGACACAATCACAAGGTTCTGGTCTTCGGATCAAGGACCAGGGATCCTCAAGAAGCATTTGTGGACGCACTAGCCGTTCCATGGACTTTCGGCTGCCCTACGTATTCCCTCCAGTGTCACTCCTGCCCAGGGTCCTGCGGAAGTTCAAGCAAGAAGGAGCAATACTACTTCTAGTCACTCCGGCGTGGCCCAGACGGCATTGGTTCTCAAGACCTGCAGGGTCTATTGACAGAGCGTCCCCTGCTACTTCCTCAGCACCCAGACCTCCTTGTAAAGGGCTCTTGTCTCTGCCCAGACCTGGCCAGACTGCCTTTGATGGCGTGACTCTTGAAGCATCACTCCTGAGGGCCAAAGGATTTTCTGAGGCGGTTATACAAACTATGTTGAAAGCCCGCAAACCAGCATCTGCCCGTATTTATTATAGGGTCTGGAATTCTTATTTCACCTGGTGTGCTGATAAGAATTAAGATGCATACAGATTCATAACTTCCAGATTTCTGGCTTTTCTGCAACAAGGTCTGGACTTAGGCCTTCGTCTAGCCTCCCTCAAGGTTCACATATCTGCCTTGTCGGTATGGTTTCAGAGAAAGATTGCGTCTATACCTGACATTCACTCAGGGTATGTTACGGATTCAGCCTCCCTATGTCCCTCCTGTGGCTCCATGGGATCTATATGTTGTCCTGAATGCCCTGCAAGAGTCTCCATTTGAACCTCTTGAGTCGGTGGACCTTAAATAGCTCACGGCCAAGGTCCTGTTTTTACTGGTTATTGCCTCTGCTAGAAGGGTGTCGGACTAGGTGCGTTGTCCTGTCGTCCACCCTTTCTGATATTTCATCATGACCGGGCAGTTCTTAGAACTCACCCAGGTTATTTGTCTAAAGTGGTGTCATCTTTTCACCTTAAACAAGAGATTGTGGTCCCGGCCTTTATCTCTTCTGATTTGTCCTCCAAAGAGCGGGTTTTGGATGCGGTAAGGGCTCTCCGCATATATGTGGAGAGGACTGCCTCTATCAGGAGGTCAGATACCCTTTTAGTCCTGTTTGGTTTCCGCAAACGTGGCTGGCATGCGAATAAGCAATCCTTGGCCAGTAGGATTAGAATGGTGATAGCACAAGCTTATGCGCAGGGTTGTCCCCCAGCTCCTGCTATTTCTAAAGCCCATTCTACTCGGTCTGTTGGACCTTCTTAGGCGGCCCACCGTGGCGCGTCCGCAGAACAATTGTGCAAGGCGGCTACGTGGTCCTCAGTGAACACGTTCATTAGGTTCTATGCCTTTGATACTTCCGAGGCGGATGCCTCCATTGGACGCCGGGTTCTCATATCCGCTAAGGCGAGTCCCCTCCCTTGAGAACTGCTTTAGGACATCCCTGATGTTTCCCTGTGGAACACAATGTACCCTGCTGCAGAAAAGGAAAGTTATGGTAGACTTACCATGATTAACTCTCTTTCTGCGAGGTACATTGGGTTCCACAGGGCGCCCACCCTGACGCACCTAGCATCTATGGGTTTGTATGGCATTAGCCGCTGGTCCCTTCTCCTGTTGTGAGAATGTGGTTCTATGTGACTAACATCTGCCTTCTCTCTTGCCTGCTCCTCAATTGGACTGGGTAATAAAACTGAGCCCACAGTGCCTGGAGCCAGGGTTATAGAGGAGGCCCCAATGCATCCTGGGACAGCCTAAAGCTTTAGCCTGTTGGTGCCTCTGGGGAGGTGAGGGGATCTGGGAGTGTATGCAGTAATATCATATATCTATAGTAATAATACAGGGACATGACTGGGGGGGTGAAGGGATCTGTGAGTGTCACAGTGACATCACTTATATCTATAGTAATAATACAGGGACATGACTGGGGAGATGAGGGCATCTGGGAGTGTCACAGTGACATCACATATCTATAGTAGTAATACAGGGACATGACTAGGGAGGTGAGGGGATATGGGTGTGTCACAGTGACATCACATATCTATAGTAATAATACAGGGACATGACTGGAGGGGGAGTCTTAATTAAAAATGATAATGACATAGCAAACAAACTAAACAAGTTTTTTTCAACGGTATTTACCAGAGAGAACCAAATGCTGGGTTTAACACAAAATCTCAACAAAGATAATATCCCACTGCTAAATGCTTATTTGTGTGAGGAGGTAGTCTGTGACCGATTAAAAAAGTTAAAGATTAATAAGTCACCTGGTCCCGATGGAATTCACCCCTGGGTTCTTATGGAGCTGCACGCTGAAATACAAGACCTCTATTTTTGATCTTCGTGGATTCGGTTAAATCGGGTATGATTCCCAAAGAGTGGCGTATAGTGGAGGTAGTGCCGATATTCAAAAAGGGGAGCAGAGCTGAACCAGGTAATTCTAGACCAGTTAGTCTTACATCTATAGTGGGGAAAGTATTGGAAGGTATTCTAAGGGACAGTATTAAAAAGTTTGTTTAAGCAAATAAGGTCATCTTGGCTTTTATGAAACAGTAAGTGCGAACCTGGATCAGGGTAAGGAGGTGGATATAATCTTTTTAGACTTTGCCAAAGCTTTCGACACTGTACCACACATGCGTCGTATCTATAAACTACAAAAAATAGGGCTAGGGAGCATAATATGCACTTGGGTCAGTAATTGGTTAGTTAACAGGGAGCAGCGCATTGTGGTCAATGGATCATTTTCAATTTGGACTAAAGTACTAAGTGGTGTGCCACAAGGGTCTGTACTTGGACCACTTTTGTTCAACATTTTCATCAACGACCTAACAGTAGGTCTAGAGAGTATGGTGTAAATTTTCGCAGACGATACCAAATTGTGTAAGGTTATAAATATGAAGGGGGATTCTGAACGACTTAACTAAACTGGAAACATGGGCAGCAAAATGGAGAATGAGATTCAACACAGACAAGTGTAAGGTAATGCACTGTGGGGGCAAGACCAAAAATTACACCTACATACTAAATGGGGTGATATTAGGGGATTCTGTACTGGAAAAAATACTTGGGTGTTCACATAGATAAATTAAGCAGCAGTACCCAAAGTAGGATTGTAGCAAAGAAGGCTAATAAGATATTAGCATGCATAAAACGGAGAATTGATGCAAGGGACGAGAGTATTATACTCCCATTATATAAATCACTAGTGAGGCCACATCTTGAATACTCTGTGCAATTTTGGGCACCATATTACAAAAAGGATATCCTGGAGCTAGAAAAGGTTCAGAGGCGGGCGACCAAACTAATCAAGGGCATGGAGACGCTGGAATACAAGGAAAAGGCTTGCAAAGTTAGGCATGTTTACATTGGAAAAGAGGAGATTAAGAGGGGACATGATCAACATCTACAACTATATAAGGGGTCAATACACAGACAATGGGAGGGACCTGTTTTCTATAAGATCAGCACAGAGGACACGTGGTCACTCACTTAGGTTAGAGGAGAGGAGTTTCCGCACATTGAGGCGAAAAGTTTTTTTCACAGTAAGGACAATACGTGTTTGGAATTCCCTGCCTGAGGGAGTTGTAATGGCCGACTCAGTCAACACCTTTAAGAATGGGTTCGATAAATTCCTATTGGATAAAGATATTCAGGGTTGGACTAGTTATAGTAACTATAATGCGTGCCTACGCACCATAACCCTGAATATCTTTATCCAATAGGAATTTATCGGACCCATTCTTAAAGGTGTTGAACTAGTCCTAACATAAAAATAACTAGTCCTATAATAAGACTGCATAGGAGACCACAAATATGTTGAACTCGAAGGACAATTGTCTTTTTTCAACCTTAGTTACTATGTTACTGGGGAGGTGAGGGGATCTGGGAGTGTATGCAGTAATATTTGGTGTCTTTCACAATATAAAGGATTACACCATAGTGAGGAAGATATCTGTTGAGTGTGAAATACCAAGCAGCAGTCCTGTTGTGTCAGGAGGACTGAGCAGGATCCAGAGCTCCATCACGGTGCCTCAAGCTCACTCACTGATACATGAGAGAGGCAATGACCAGAAGTTCCTGGAACTCACCAACAAGATCATTCAGCTACTGACTGGAGAGGTGACTGCTGGGAATGGGACATTATACAGTAACACCAGGGGATGTGTCTGGGTGATGACTGCTGGGAATGGGACATTATACAGTAACACCAGGGGATGTGTCTGGGTGATGACTGCTGGGAATGGGACATTATACAGTAACACCAGGGGACGTGTCTGGGTGATGACTGGAGAGGTGACTGCTGGGAATGGGACATTATACAGTAACACCAGGGAATGTGTCTGGGCGATGACTGGAGAGGTGACTGCTGGGAATGGGACATTATACAGTAACACCAGGGGATGTGGCTGGGTGATGACTGGAGAGGTGACTGCTGGGAATATGACATTATCCAGTAATACCAGGTGATGTGTGTGGGTGATGACTGGAGAGATGACTGCTGGGAATGGGATATTATACAGTAACACCAGGGTACGAGTCTGGGTGAGGACTGGAGAGGTGACTGCTGGGAATGGGGCATTATACAGTAACACCAGGGGACGTGTCTGGGTGATGACTGGAGAGGTGACAGCTGGGAATGGAGCATTATACAGTAACACCAGGGGATGTGTCTGGGTGATGCTGGAGAGGTGACTGCTGGGAATGGGACATTGTACAGTAACACCAGGGGATGTGTCTGGGTGATGACTGGAGAGGTAACTGCTGGGAATGGGGCATTATACAGTAACACCAGGGGATGTGTCTGGGTGATGACTGGAGAGGTGACTGCTGGGAATGTGACATGATACAGTAATACCAGGGGATGTGTCTGGGTGATGACTGGAGAGGTGACTGCTGGGAATGGGGCATTATACAGTAACACCCGTGGAAGTGTCTGATTGATGACAGGAGAGGTGACTGCTGGGAATAGGACATTATACAGTAACACCAGTGGATGTGTGTGGGTGAGGACTGGAGAGGTGACTGCTGGGAATGGGGCATTATTCAGTAACACCAGGGGATGTGTCTGGGTGATGACTGGAGAGGTGACAGCTGGGAATGGAGCATTATACAGTAACACCAGGGGATGTGTCTGGGTGATGACTGGAGAGGTGACTGCTGGGAATGGGGAATTATACAGTAACACCAGGGGATGTGTCTGGGTGATGACTGGAGAGGTGACTGCTGGGAATGCGGCATTATACAGTAACGCCAGGTAATGTGTCGGGGTGATGACTGGAGAGGTGACTGCTGGGAATGGGACATTATACAGTAACACCAGGGAACGTGTCTGGGTGATGACTGGAGAGGTGACTGCTGTAAATGGGACATTATACAGTAACACCAGGGGATGTGTCTGGGTGATGACTGGAGAGGTGACTGCTGGGAATGGGACATTATACAGTAACACCAGGGGATGTGTCTGGATGATGACTGGAGAGGTGACTGCTGGGAATGGGGCATTATACAGTAACACCAGGGGACGTGTCTGGGTGATGACTGGAGAGGTGACTGCTGGGAATGGGACATTATACAGTAACACCAGGGGACGTGTCTGGGTGATGACTGGAGAGGTGACTGCTGGGAATGGAGCATTATATAGTAACACCAGGGGATGTGTCTGGGTGATGACTGGAGAGGTGACTGCAGGGAATGGGACATAATACAGTAACACCAGGGGATGTGTCTGGGTGATGACTGGAGAAGTGACTGCTGGGAATGGGACATTATACAGTAACACCAGGGGATGTGTCTGGGTGATGACTGGAGAGGTGACTGCTGGGAATGGGACATTATACAGTAACACCAGGGAATGTGTCTGGGTGATGACTGGAGAGGTGACTGCTGGGAATGGGGCATTATACAGTAACACCAGGGGATGTGTCTGGGTGATGACTGTTTCATTGTGTGTGTCAGGTGCCTATAAGCTGTCATGATGTCACTGTCTATGTCTCCATGCAGGAGTGGGAGAATATAGAGGAACACAGGGGTCTGTACAAGGACGTGATGATGGAGAATCACCGGCCCCTCACATCACTGGGTAAGAGGAGACTGTCATGTATTGTACAGGGGAGAGCAGGTATGGGGGCCCCTATATACACACATCACCTGATAATCACTTATATACACTGTACTCAGTCACTATGTGTCTCCTACAGATGGGCCCAGTAACAGAGATACCCCAGAGAGATGTCCCCGTCCTCTGTATTCCCAGGATTGTACAGAGGAGAATCACAGGATCCCACAGGAGGATCAGGTAGGTGGGATTTAGGGTCTCGCCAATATACCAAAGTGACGGTCACTGTATCAGTCATTCCAGGTGATAATGAGACACAGGGAAAGCAGTGTAATTGGGGGTCTCTAGCCCCATGCACCACAGTAGGACCCTGATAACATCAAAACATCTATTCCTGTATAAGAAAGCAGTTGGAGATCACAGATTTATTGTATATTTTACATATGTCATAAAGTGTAATATGTGAGAAATATGGGCAATTAGTTCTATTGTGTTATTTTTCTTAAATGTTTATATAATTTATATATAACGGCACCTAAACATTTTATCTGATAGCGATTATATTAATTACAAATATATTGCTTTGCAAATGTCAGGGGTACAAATAAGGCAAATCGACTGGATGGGGGACCCAGCAGGATATGACTGAGAACCATTGCACTATATGGTCTGTACAGAGCTGTGTGTCTAATACTCTGATAGTCTCCTGATTACTCTGAGTAATGATGTCCGGCATTAATAACGCATTCATTTATATATGGGTTATTCAGGGTGAAGATCTGACTAATATAAAGGGAGAAGAAGAGACGTATGTGGCTGATATGAGGACAGAAGATATAGATGGAGAAGAAGAGACGTATGTGACTGATATGAAGGCAGAAGATATAGAGGGAGAAGAAGAGACGTATGTGACTGATATGAAGCCAGAAGATACAGAGGGAAAAGAAGAGACGTATGTGACTGATATGAAGGCAGAAGATACAGAGGGAAAAGAAGAGACGTATGTGACTGATATGAAGGCAGAAGATACAGAGGGAGAAGAAGAGACGTATGTGACTGATATGAAGCCAGAAGATATAGAGGGAGAAGAAGAGACGTATGTGACTGATATGAAGACAGAAGATACAGAGAGAGAAGAAGAGACGCATGTGACTGATATGAAGGCAGAAGATACAGAGGGAGAAGAAGAGACGTATGTGAGGGGTGATCAGCAGTGTAAGGAGGAGGAAATCCCTACAGATATCAGCACAGGTGAGTAATAAGCACTTTTCTCTAACGTCCTAGTGGATGCTGGGGACTCCGTCAGGACCATGGGGAATAGCGGGCTCCGCAGGAGACAGGGCACATCTAAAAAGCTTTTTAGGTCACATGGTGTGTACTGGCTCCTCCCCCTATGACCCTCCTCCAAGCCTCAGTTAGGTTTTTGTGCCCGTCCGAGAGGGTGCAATCTAGGTGGCTCTCTTATAGAGCTATTTAGAAAAGTTATTTTTAGGTTAAATATCAGTGATTCCTGCTGGCGACAGGATCACTGCTACGTGGGACCTAGGGGGAGAGACTGGTAACTCACCTGCGTGCAGGAGGATTGCAGTCTCGGCTACTGGACACTGAGCTCCAGAGGGAGTCGGAACACAGGTCAGCCTGGGGTTCGTCCCGGAGCCGCGCCGCCGATCCCCCTTACAGACGTTGAAGACGGCGGAGACGGAGATCCGGTGAAAGGCGGCAGAAGGCTTCAGTCTTCTGAGAGGTAGCGCACAGCACTGCAGCTGTGCGCCATTGCTGTCACACATCACGGACACTGTCACGGAGGGTGCAGGGCGCTGCTGGGGGCGCCCTGGGCAGCAATATATATATATGTATATACCTCTTTGGCAAACTAAATACACACCATATAGCCATTAAGGCTATATGGATGTATTTTTAATCCAGGCCAGTGTTAAAAAAGAACGGGAGGAAAAGCCCGCCGAAATAGGGGGCGGAGCTTATTCTCCTCAGCACAAGCGCCATTTTCCTTCAGCTCCGCTGGTGAGGAAGGCTCCCGGGACTCTCCCCTGCACTGCACTACAGAAACAGGGTAAAACAGAGAGAAGGGGGGCATAAATTGGCTATATATTATATATATAACAGCGCATATGTACTAGACAACACCTTTTAGGGTTGTTTGTATATATTTACAACGCTGTTTGGTGTGTGCTGGCAAACTCTCCCTCTGTCTCCCCAAAGGGCTAGGGGGTCCTGTCTTCAAAAGAGCATTCCCTGTGTGGCTGCTGTGTGTCGGTACGTGTGTGTCGACATGTTTGAGGACGATGTTGGTGTGGAGGCAGAGCAATTGCCGATGATGTCACCCCCTAGGGAGTCGACACCTGAATGGGTGGCTTTAATAATGGAATTACGTGATAATGTCAGCACTTTACAAAAGTCAGTGGACGAAATAAGACAGCCGGCAAACCAGTTAGTACCGGTTCAGGCGTCTCAGACACCGTCAGGGGCTGTAAAACGCCCTTTACCTCAGTCTGTCGACACGGGTACCGACACAGATGATTCTAGTGTCGACGGTGAAGAAATAAACGTATTTTCCAAGAGGGCCACACGTTATATGATTGCGGCAATGAAGGAGGCTTTGCAGATCTCTGATGCTGCTGGTACCTCAAAAAGGGGTATTATGTGGGGTGTGAAAAAACTGCCTGTATTTTTCCCAGAATCAGAGGAATTGAATGATGTGTGTGATGAAGCGTGGGTTACGCCCGATAGAAAAATGCCCATTTCAAAGAAGTTATTGGCATTATACCCTTTCCCGCCTGAGGTTAGGGCGCGCTGGGAAACACCCCCTAGGGTGGATAAGGCGCTCACACGTTTATCAAAGCAAGTGGCGTTACCGTCTCCTGATACGGCCGCCCTCAAGGATCCAGCAGATAGGAGGCTGGAAACTACACTGAAAAGTATATACACCCATACTGGTGTTATACTGCGACCGGCAATAGCCTCAGCCTGGATGTGCAGTGCTGGGGTAGTGTGGTTGGATTCTCTGACTGAAAATATTGATACCCTGGATAGGGACAGTATTTTATTGACTCTAGAGCAATTAAAGGATGCTTTTCTTTATATGCGAGATGCTCAGAGAGATATTTGTACTCTAGCATCAAGAGTAAGCGCGATGTCCATATCTGCTAGAAGAAGTTTATGGACGCGACAGTGGTCAGGTGATGCGGATTCCAAGAGGCATATGGAAGTATTGCCATACAAAGGAGAGGAATTGTTTGGGGTAGGTCTTTCGGACCTGGTGGCCACGGCAACTGCCGGAAAATCCACTTTTTTACCTCAGACCCCCTCCCAACAGAAAAAGACCCCGTCTTTTCAGCCGCAGTCCTTTCGCTCTTATAAAAAGCGACCGAAAGGACAATCTTATCTGCCGCGAGGCAGAGGTAAGGGTAAGAAGGGACAGCAAGCAGCCCCTGCCCAGGAACAGAAGCCCGCCCCGGCTTCTACTAAGCCATCAGCATGACGCTGGGGCTTTACAAGTGGACTTAGGAACGGTGGGGGGTCGGCTCAAGAATTTCAGCAATCAATGGGCTCAATCACAAGTAGACCCGTGGGTCCTGCAGATAATATCTCAGGGGTACATGCTGGAGTTCGAAAGGTCTCCTCCGCGCCGGTTCCTAAAGTCTGCTTTACCAACGTCTTCCTCAGAAAGGACGTTGGTTTTGGAGGCCATTCACAAGCTGTATTCTCAGCAGGTGATAGTCAAGGTACCCCTCCTACAACAGGGAAAGGGGTATTATTCCACACTATTTGTGGTACCGAAACCGGACGGTTCGGTAAGACCGATTCTAAATCTGAAATCCTTGAACCTGTACATACAGAAATTCAAGTTCAAGATGGAGTCACTCAGAGCAGTGATAGCGAATCTGGAAGAAGGGGACTTCATGGTGTCCTTGGACATAAAAGATGCTTATCTACATGTCCCAATTTACCCTTCACACCAAGGGTATCTCAGGTTCGTGATACAAGACTGTCATTATCAGTTTCAAACGCTGCCGTTTGGTTTGTCCACGGCTCCTCGGGTCTTTACCAAGGTAATGGCCGAAATGATGGTTCTTCTACGAAGAAAAGGCGTATTAATTATCCCGTACTTGGACGATCTCCTGATAAGGGCAAAGTCCAGAGAACAGCTGGAAGCCAGTGTGGCACTTTCACAAGTAGTGCTTCGGCAACACGGGTGGATTCTAAATCTTCCAAAATCTCAATTGACTCCGACAACACATCTGTTGTTTTTGGGCATGATTCTGGACACGGTTCAGAAAAAGGTATTTCTCCCGCAGGAGAAAGCAAGGGAGTTATCCGAACTTGTCAGGAACCTCCTAAAACCAGGAACTGTGTCAGTACATCAATGCACGAGAGTCCTGGGAAAGATGGTGGCTTCGTACGAAGCGATTCCTTTCGGCAGATTCCATGCACGGACATTCCAGTGGGATCTACTGGACAAATGGTCCGGGTCGCATCTGCATATGCATCAGAGGATAACATTGTCACCAAGAACAAGATTGTCTCTCCTGTGGTGGTTACAGACAGCCCATCTGTCAGTGGGCCGCAGGTTCGGCATACAGGACTGGGTCCTGGTGACTACGGATGCCAGCCTACGAGGTTGGGGAGCAGTCACAAAAGGAAGAAACTTCCAGGGCGTGTGGTCAACCCTGGAAAAGTCTCTTCACATAAATATACTGGAGCTAAGAGCGATATACAATGCCCTAAGCCAAGCAAGACTTCTGCTTCAGGATCAGCCGGTGCTGATCCAGTCCGACAACATCACGGCAGTCGCCCACGTCAACCGACAAGGCGGCACGAGAAGCAGAAGTGCAATGACAGAAACTGCACGGATTCTGCGCTGGGCGGAGAATCATGTCGTAGCACTGTCAGCAGTGTTCATCCCGGGAGTGGACAACTGGGAAGCAGACTTCCTCAGCAGACACGACCTTCACCCGGGAGAGTGGGGACTTCATCCAGAAGTCTTCAACATGATGGTGAACCGTTGGGAAAAACCAAAGGTGGACATGATGGCGTCTCGTCTCAACAAAAAGTTGGACAGATATTGCGCCAGGTCAAGAGACCCACAGGCGATAGCTGTGGACGCTCTGGTAACACCATGGGTGTACCAGTCAGTATATGTGTTCCCTCCTCTGCCTCTCATACCAAAGGTACTGAGAATTATACGGAAAAGAGGAGTAAGAACAATACTGGTAGCTCCGGACTGGCCAAGAAGAACTTGGTACCCGGAACTTCAAGAGATGCTCACGGAGGACCCGTGGCCTCTACCTCTAAGAAGGGACCTGCTTCAACAGGGACCTTGTATGTTCCAAGACTTACCGCGACTGCGTTTGACGGCATGGCGGTTGAACGCCGGATTCTAAAAGAAAAGGGCATTCCTGAGGAAGTTATTCCTACTTTAATTAAAGCCAGGAAAGATGTGACCGCACAGCATTATCACCGTATATGGAGAAAATATGTTGCGTGGTGTGAGGCCAAGAAGGCTCCAACGGAAGAATTTCAATTGGGTCGATTCTTACATTTCCTGCAAGCAGGATTGTCTATGGGCCTAAAATTGGGATCCATTAAAGTTCAAATTTCGGCCTTATCAATTTTCTTCCAGAAAGAATTGGCGTCAGTGCCTGAAGTACAAACTTTTGTCAAAGGTGTACTACATATACAACCCCCAATAGTGCCTCCAGTGGCACCGTGGGATTTGAACGTGGTTCTAAATTTTCTCAAATCTCATTGGTTTGAGCCTTTAAAATCGGTAGATTTAAAATACCTTACATGGAAGGTAACCATGCTATTGGCCCTGGCTTCAGCCAGGAGAGTTTCAGAATTGGCGGCTTTGTCGTACAAAAGCCCATATCTGATTTTCCATTCGGACAGGGCAGAATTGCGGACACGTCCTCAATTTCTCCCTAAGGTGGTTTCGGCTTTTCACTTGAACCAGCCTATTGTGGTGCCTGCGGCGACTAGCGACTTGGAGGACTCCAAGTTACTGGACGTTGTCAGAGCATTAAAAATATATATTTCAAGGACAGCTGGAGTCAGGAAATCTGACTCGTTGTTTATATTGTATGCACCCAACAAGATGGGTGCTCCTGCGTCTAAACAGACGATTGCACGTTGGATCTGTAGCACAATCCAACTTGCGCATTCTGTGGCAGGCCTGCCACAGCCTAAATCTGTAAAGGCCCACTCCACAAGGAAAGTGGGCTCATCCTGGGCGGCTGCCCGAGGGGTCTCGGCATTACAACTTTGCCGAGCAGCTACGTGGTCAGGGGAGAACACGTTTGTAAAATTTTACAAATTTGATACTCTGGCTAAGGAGGACCTGGAGTTCTCTCATTCGGTGCTGCAGAGTCATCCGCACTCTCCCGCCCGTTTGGGAGCTTTGGTATAATCCCCATGGTCCTGACGGAGTCCCCAGCATCCACTAGGACGTTAGAGAAAATAAGAATTTACTTACCGATAATTCTATTTCTCGTAGTCCGTAGTGGATGCTGGGCGCCCATCCCAAGTGCGGATTGTCTGCAATGCTTGTACATAGTTATTGTTACAAAAATCGGGTTATTACTATTGTTGTGAGCCATCTTTTCAGAGGCTACTTCGTTTTGTTATCATACTGTTAACTGGGTTCAGATCACAAGTTGTACGGTGTGATTGGTGTGGCTGGTATGAGTCTTACCCGGGATTCAAGATCCTTCCTTATTGTGTACGCTCGTCCGGGCACAGTACCTAACTGAGGCTTGGAGGAGGGTCATAGGGGGAGGAGCCAGTACACACCATGTGACCTAAAAAGCTTTTTAGATGTGCCCTGTCTCCTGCGGAGCCCGCTATTCCCCATGGTCCTGACGGAGTCCCCAGCATCCACTACGGACTACGAGAAATAGAATTATCGGTAAGTAAATTCTTATTATTACAGGAAATAGTCACATATTCTCCTTGTCCAGTTACTGCAAAATCTCCCATACTTCACCCTCCCCTGTCATTTCATACTAATGAGGGAAATGTATCTGTAAAGTGGGGGAATCAGGAGCCATCAGCACCTATTGTATTCCTGCTCTCCCCCTCACATCATGTCACTGTGTGTTCCAGCCCAGAGATCTGACCAGTCTCCTGCCAACACTCTCTGGTGTATCTCATACATCAGGAGCCATCAGCCCCTATTATACTCCTGCTCTCCCCCTCACATCATGTCACTGTGTGTTACCAGCCCAGAGATCTGACCAGTCTCCTCCCAACACTCTGGTGTATCTCATACACCAGGAGCCATCAGCCCCTATTATACTCCTGCTCTCCCCCTCACATCATATCACTGTGTGTTACCAGCCCAGAGATCTGACCAGTCTCCTCCCAACACTCTCTGGTGTATCTCATACATCAGGATCCATCAGCCCCTATTATACTCCTGCTCTCTCCTTCACATCATGTCACTGTGTGTTACCAGCCCAGAGATCTGACCAGCCTCCTCCCAACACTCTCTGGTGTATCTCATACATCAGGATCCATCAGCCCCTATTATACTCCTGCTCTCCCCTTCACATCATGTCACTGTGTGTTACCAGCCCAGAGATCTAACCAGTCTCCTCCCCACACTGTCTGGTGTATCTCATTCATCAGGAGCCATCAGCCCCTATTATACTCCTGCTCTCCCCCTCACATCAAGTCACTGTGTGTTACCAGCCCAGAGATCTAACCAGTCTCCTCCCCACACTGTCTGGTGTATCTCATACTTCAGGTGCCATCAGCCCCTATTATACTCCTGCTCTCCCCCTCACATCATGTTACTGTGTGTTACCAGCCCAGAGATCTGACCAGTCTCCTCCCCACACTCTCTGTTGTAGCTCATTCATCAGGAGCCATCAGCCCCTACTATACTCCTGCTCTACCCCTCACATCATGTCCCTCTGTGTTACCAGCCGAGAGATCTGACCAGTGTCCTCCCCACACTCTCTGGTGTAGCTCATACATCAGGAGCCATCAGCCCCTATTATACTCCTGCTCTCCCCCTCACATTATGTCACTGTGTGTTACCAGCCCAGAGATCTGACCAGTCTCCTCCTCACACACTCTGGTTTATCTCATACATCAGGTGCCATCAGCCCCTATTATACTCCTGCTCTCCCCTTCACATCATGTCACCATGTTGGTAATAGTCACTCCAATGCAATACACCAACCGCTGTGCCTTCCTTTCATACCATATGAGAATAAGGTTCCTGAAACAGACAAAACACAAGAACTAGGCGGCACTCGTCGGATTTAACACTCAAGATAATGTGTATTTAGTTCTTAAATTAAATGTGCAGGCATAATGTCTGCTCAGAACTGTTAAGAAACAAGAAGTGTTACAATGTTACCTTAAATAAGGGTGTCTCCTTTATCTGTGATGCCAGCGGCGGGCAAGAAGTCAGGTCCGCTTCAAGCACCTGGACCCACCTGATGATGTCATTTTGCCTGGCGGCCTCAGACGCCCGATCCATGATTGCTGCGGACAGAGATATGTTTCCCTCCGTCACACTGATCACAGGCATTGCCAAGCGGCAGCAATAGAGGGTCTAACAGCACCAGAGGAGCCCAAGCTGAGATATGTTTCCCTCTGTCACACTGATCACAGGGATTGTCAAGCAGCAGCAATAGAGGGTCTAACAGCACCAGGAGAGCCCAAGCTGAGATATGTTTCCCTCCGTCACACTGATCACAGGGATTGCCAAGCACAGTAATAGAAGATCTAACAGCACCAGAGGAGCCCAAGCTGAGATGTTTCCCTCCGTCACACTGATCACAGGGCTTGTCAAGCAGCAGCAATAGAAGGTCTAACAGCACCAGGAGAGCCCAAGCTGAGATTTGTTTCCCTCCGTCACACTGATCACAGGCATTGCCAAGCGGCAGCAATAGAGGGTCTAACAGCACCAGGAGAGCCCAAGCTGAGATATGTTTCCCGCCATCACACTGATCACAGGGATTGCCAAGCGGCAGCAATAGATGGTCTAACAGCATCAATGCAGCCCAAGCTGAGATATGTTTCCCTCCGTCACACTGATCACAGGGATTGCCAAGCACAGTAATAGAGGCTCTAAGAGCACCAGGGAGTCCAAGTTGAAATATGTTTCCCAAAGGTGGAGAAGACATGCAATTGCTCAGACTTGTAAGTGTTAAAAGCCACTGCTGGCGGCTTGTCTCCCTGACAAGTCCCAGTTGTTGGTAGGCATCCGGGACACCATAGGTCCCGCTGGTTGCTATGCAACCAGGATGCCAGACAGCTATGGCGACTGTGGTTACCTAAGAGTCTGGATGCTTAGGGTACGTGCAGCAGTGCAGCTGCATGAGATTTCTAATTATGTGGACCTTCCTATTCTGGCTGTTCTGATGGGTTGGGTATGATTTACCGGCAGCCGGGATGCTGGCTGTAGACGTTGACACTGGCGTTTTGCGGGTACCATCTAATGATGCTGCCAGTTGAGGACCTGTGAGGAGTCTATTTTTCCAACTAGAAACTCTAATGTACTTGTCTTCTTGCTCAGTTGTGCACCAGGGCCTCCTACTTCTCTTTCTACTCTGGTTAGAGCCTGTTTGTGCTGTTCTCTGAATGGAGGAGTACACACCGTTGTAGGAAATGTTCAGCTTGATGGCAATTTCTCGCGTGGAATAGTCTCCATTTCTAAGTACAAGAATAGACTGTCGCGTTTCACATGAAAGTTCTCTTTTTCTTGCTATTTTGAGAGTACAATCGAACCCACAAATGTGACACTCCAGATACTCAAGTAGCTCCAAGGAAGTTTTATAGCTTCTCTAACGAGCAAACCCGTTTTAAGCTGTACTAACATACAGTGGGGCAAAAAAGTATTTGGACAGCCATCGATTGTGCAAGTTGACCCACTTAAAAAGCTGAGAGAGGTCTGTAATTTCTATCATAGGTACACTTCAACTGTGAGAGACAAAATCTGAAGAAAAAAACCCCCCAGGAAATCACATTGTATGATTTTTAAACAATTTACTTGTATATTCTTGTGGAAAATAAATATTTGGACACCTACCAAGCAGCAAGATATCTGGCTCTCACAGACCTGTTGCTTCTTCTTTAAGAAGCTCTTCTATCCTCCACTCATTACCTGTATTAATGGCACCTGTTTGAACTGGTTATCTGTATAAAAGACACCTGTCCACACCCTCAAACAGTCAGACTGCTACCTCTCCACCGTGGCCAAGACCAGAGAGCTGTCTAAAGACACCAGGGACAAAATTGTAGCTGCACAAGGCTGGGATGAGCTACTTGACAATAGGCAAGCAGCTTGCTGAGAAGAGATCAACTATTGGCGCAATTATTTAAAAATGGAAGAAATACAAGATCACTGACAGTATCCCTCGATCCGGGGCTCCATGCAAGATCTCACCTCGTGGGGTTTCAATGATCTTGAGAACGGTGAGGAATCAGCCCAGAACTACACGGGGGGACCTGGTCAATGACCTCAAGAGAGCTGGGTCCACAGTCACAAAGGTTACCATTAGTAACACACTTCGTCATGGATTGAAATCCTGCAGCACCCGAAAGGTCCCCCTGCTTAAGCCAGCACATGTCCAGGCCCGCCTAAAGTTTGCCAGTGACCATCTGGATGATCCAGAGGAGGATTGGGAGAATGTCAGATGAGAACAAAATCTAACTTTTTGGTATAAACTCCACTTGCCGTGTTTGGAGGGAGAAGAATGATGAATGGCATCCCAAGAAGCATGGGGGTGTAAACATCATGCTTTGGGGCTGCTTTTCTGCAAAGGGGACAGGACGACTGATCCATATTAAGGAGAGGATGAATGGGGCCATGTATCCTGAGATTTTGGGCAAAAACCTCCTTCCCTCAGTAAGAGCATTGAAGATGGAATGTGGCTGGGTCTTCCAGCATGACAATGACCCCAAACACACTGCCCGGGCAACTAAGGAGTGGCTCCGTAAGAAACATTTCAAGGTCCTGGAGTGGTCTAGCCAGTCTCCAGACCACAACCCAATAGAAAATCTGTGGAGAGAGTTGAAAGTCCGTGTTGCCTGGCGATAGCCCCAAAACATGACAGATCTAGAGAAGATCTGCATGGAAGAGTGGGCCAAAATACCTGCTACAGTGTGTGCAAACCTGGTCAAGAACTACAGGAAACGTTTGACCTCAGTAATTGCCAACCGAGGTTATATTACAAAGTATTGAGTTAAACTTTTTGATTGTCCAAATATTTATTTCTTCTGCGGGGTACACTGGGCTCCACAAGGATTGACATTGGGATGTAGAGTAGGATTTTGATCTGAAGCACCAACAGGCTCAAAGCATTCCCAGAATGTACAGCACGGCCTCCGTGCACAGAAGCTCAGTTTTGTAGTTGGTGCTTGCAGTGAGCAGGCATACAACAGGGGGGCTGCTCCAGCAGCCCTGAGAAGAAGCTTTTTGAAGAAAAAGAAGACTTCAAGGGCTGCAGCAGAGGCACTGTCTGTGCTAGATGTCAGAAGACATCTCCTGCTGCAGCTCCATCACTCCCCCAGCGGCGCTGTACACTCCCGCACCCTGGTTACCGGGTACTTATAGCGGAGGCTCCGGATTTTCTTCTGGATAGTCGCACACACGACCGCTGCTCTCCTGGATTGCGTGGCCACACATAGGGAGGAGGTAGGTGGGTTTCCCCGGCGGGACACGCTCTTTGTCGCGGTCCAGCGTGGCCGGTTGGAGGCGGGCCGTGCGCGCTGGCGTGGACACTGTGGCAGTACAGGGACCCCACTAGACCACCAGGGCATGGGCGCAGGTTGGTTTTCTCTCATAAAACCGTTTATTTAAGCCCACAGTACCCGGTGGTGAAGTCGAGCAGGGGGATAAGGCTTTAACCTGTAGCCCCTCCCCCAGCCCCAGGGCGCCATTTAGAGTAAATGTTCCCGCCCTGGAGCTGCATCTCTTTCCCCCTCACTCCCGGTCAGTGTTTGGGCGCCATTACACAGAGCAGCCCTGTTCCTGGGATTGTTTGGGCAAATCCTCCTCTGTAAAGCCGCCTGCATGTCAGCGCTGTGCATTTTACAGGACACTAAAGTATTCTACATGTCTGCTGACAGTGTTAGTTAAGAAAAAGTGCATTTAGTCAGGGTTATGTAGTACAAGTACCCTGTGATATACATCCAGTCTTTACTGTGCATTGTTATATATATCTTATATATAGCTATATTGAATGGCTAGTCCATTGCAGTATTATTGCCAGTCATAACTTCTGCATTGTACAATGTGACTATGTGTGTGTGCATCTAGCTGCTGTGTGACCTCCATTTCGTGTATCTCACTCAGATTGCTATCTCTATAGTCTATAACCTGTGGGGGCTAGGTGCGTCAGGTTTGTATATATATATATATATATATATATATATATATATATATATATATATATGGGGTTCACAGGATATACTCTATTTTTCTCTGTGATATTTAGTCACCATATCTCTCCTGAATTCTCTGTTGTGCTGATACACTGCGCAGGGGTTCTGGTCAGGTATTGTGCTGCTGTTTTTGTACTGTGTTGCCTTATATTGCGCTCTATAATATGCTACAAAGGGCAACTGTGCTGGGGCTGATCTCACAGTGAGTGGTGGTGACGCTGCAGACACGTTTGAGGAAAATATAGCCGCTATGGGTTCTGGTTCTGGGGGTTCCTTGCCCCCCAGTGGGACTGTAGCAATGGGGGTTCAGAATGACCCACCTTGGGCTACCTTCTCCATGCTACTTAATACGCTGGTAACTAAACTGACGCCCCCTATGGGACCTCCTGTGTTGGTACAACCGTTCATGGTCCCCACTGTTAATCCGCCATGGGCAGATCAACTGTCCACTCAGTTACAGCAATTGAATGACTCACTGACTGCTAAGAAGTCTAACCCTCGCCCGCCTAAGACCAAGGGGTCCTCTAAGCGAGCCATTACTTCCTCACAATCCACCACTGTCCCTGACACCAGTCTGATGAGGACGGCGTTTATACTGACCCCACAGGTTCTGATGCTTCTGATGGGGAAGTTGTTTCACGGGTGGATGTTCCTGATTTATTGGAGGCTATCAGGCTCATTCTTCAGATTACTGATGACCTGGAGCCTACCGTTGCTTCTAAGAAACCTGATAGATTCAAACGTCAGAAGGTGGTTAAACAAGTTTTACCTCATTCTGACCATCTGGTTGACATACGTCAGGAGTCCTGGGAAAATCTAGGAAAGAAGTTCACGCCTCACAAGATGCTAGCTCACTATCCCCTCATCCTGGAGCTGAGTCAAAATTGTGAGACACCCCGCCGGTGGATTCATATGTGGTGCGGATGGTGGTTTCCTCAGCTCTACCTGTCACTAACGTCACGTCTCTGAAAGAGCCAACGGATAAGCGTGTGGAGGGTTGTCTAAAGGCGATTTACACCCTAGCAGGTGCTGCGCATTGGCCCACTATTGCAGCGACATGGGCTGCAGAAGCTATTGAAGCGTGGGCCCAGGAGTTGGAAGCTGAAATCTCTTCCGATGCTTCTGATCATGTTAAACAATACTTGTCGTATATTGTCACAGCTTCTCATTATGTTAAAGAGACGGCTTCTGATGCCGGTATTCTGGCGACCAAGGCTTATACTACGTCCATTCTGGCCCGCCGGATTCTATGCCTGCGGTCCTGGTCTGTGGATCTAGACTCTAAGAAAACCCTGGAGGTTCTCCCTTTTAAGGGAGACATCCTTTTCGGAGAAGACCTCAACAAGATTGTGGCAGACTTGGCTACTGCTAAAACAGCCTGTCTGCCTAGTGCTGCCCCTTCAGTGCCGAAGGCTAAAAGTACTTCCTTTCGCTCCTGTCGTCCTTCAGGGAAAGCAAAGGGTCAGGCGTACCCCAAACAGGGTCACACTTCCAAACCCGGTAAGCCCAAACCCAAACAGACCTGGGCTGCCAGTCAGCCTGCATCCAAAACTGATAAGCCTGCCGCATGACTGGGGGCGGGCCTCCCCCTGGGGGATCCCAGGGTGGGGGCGGGCGACTTCTAGGGTATACCCAGGAATGATTGAAGACCACTTCCGATGCCTGGGTACGGGAAGTCGTTACTCGAGGTTACGCCATGTCCTTCAAAAATTGTCTGCCTCATTGATTTTGCCTGACAGACGTCCCTTCGGATCAGGTGAAGGCAAAAACTCTTCATTCGGTGGTACAGACCCTCCTGGATACAGGAGTGGTGGTACAGGTGCCTCTAGCTCAGAGAGGCCAGGGGTACTATTCACCGCTGTTCCTAGTCTGAAACCGAATGGGTCCTCCCTGCCCATTCTCAACATCAAGGCATTGAACAATTTTGTGAGGGTCTCCAAGTTTTGTATGGAAACTTTTCGCTCTATTGTTCTGAAATTGGAACCTGGGGATTATATGGTCTCCCTGGACATTCAGGATGCTTACCTGCATATTCCCATTGCAATGTCGCATCAGCAATACCTGAGGTTTGCGGTTGGCAACCTCCATTACCAATTTCGGGCTTTACCTTTTGGTTTGACCACGGCTCCACAAGTCTTCACCAAAGTCATGGCGGTAATGATGACTGTACTACGCCGTCAAGGGGTCAGGATCCTACCGTACCTGGATGATTTGTTGATCCTTGCAAATTTCCCAGATATTCTATGTCATCTACATCTGACTGTCCAGTTTCGGCAAACCCACAGGTAGCCCGTCAACTGAAAGAAATCCTCCCTGGTCCCTGCTCAGAGCATGGTGCACCTGGGGGCATTGTTGGACACTCACAACCAGTGGTTGTTCTTGTCTCAGGAGAAAGTCTTGAAGCTTCAGCACAGGATTCGATGCTTCCTATCTCATCCGCAAGTGTCGATACATGCGGCAATGCAAGTGCTAGGTCTCATGGTGTCTGCATTCGACATGGTGGAGTATGCTCAATTCCATTCTCACCCTCTGCAGTAGCTGATTCTTGCAAGGTTGGATGGCCTGACTCACCGGATCAGGTCTCACATGATGTCCTTGAATCAGGAGGTCCATCTGTCACTGAGCTGGTAGCTCCAGGACCAACGATTGAACAGGGGTGGTCCCTTTCTGGATCTCCAATTGGGTCCTGCTGAATTGCCAGTGCGTCCATGAATGTTGCTTGAGGATCCCCTTGTTCTTGCTCCGAAGACCGGAACCTTGTGATTGTGTCGAGACGCCATCAGATCCACGTCTGGAAGGCCCCACCTGTCCACAAGGAGTTGAAACACTTCTGGATGGAGGCCCCACTCTCCAGCGTGTACGTCCTGACGACTGAGAAAGTCAGCTTCCCAGTTCAGGACCCCCAGAATGAATATTGCCGATATGGCTGGTAGATGACGTTCCGCCCACTGGAGAATCTGTGATACTCCCCTCATTGCCATGCGGCTTCGAGTGCCGCCTTGATGATTTATGTATGCCACTGTGGTGGCGTTGTCCGACTGTACTTGAACATGTCTGTTCTGTATTAAATGCTGGGCCAGATTCAATGAGTTCAGAAATTGCTTCAGTCAGGAGTAGTCATTCCAGTTCCTCCTGCACAACGAGGACAGAGTTTTTACTCCAACCTGTTTAAAGTTCAGAAGCCATATGGGTAATTTCGGCCCATTCTCAATCTCAAACTGCTAAACAAATACATTTGGGTACCTCGGTTTCACATGGACACCTTACATTCCATCATTTTGGCCATAGATCCTGGGGATTATGATTACCTACATGTTCCTATAGCACTGTCCCATCAGTGCTATCTCAGGTTCGCTATCCTCCTACAGCATTTTCAGTTCCAGGCTTTACCTTTTGGGTTAGCCACAGCCCCCAGAGTATTTACCAAGATTATGGTGGTAATGGTAACTTATCTCTGACAGCAGGGGATAAGAATTTTTCCATACCTCAACGATCTTTTAATCCTGGTACAGTTGCAGGAATTGCTCCTATGTCATCTGCAACAGACAGTAATGTATCTGCAGAAACATGGGTGGCTCATAAATTGGGCAAAATCATCTTTGGTTCCGTCACAGCGGATGACTCACTTGGGTGCTGTACTGGATCAAGCCTTCATAGAGTAATGTTACCTCTGAACAAGATATCCAAGGTTCAGTCAAGGATTCAGGACTTGCTACACAGTCAAAAGGTATCCATTCACGCAGCAATGCGTGTGATGGGTTTGATGGTGTCAACAATCGACATGGTGGAGTATGCACAGTTCCACTCGAGGCCTCTGCAGTGCCTGAGTCTTGCCAAACGGAATGGCCTGCATTACATGATAAAATCACAGACTATGGTTCTTTTGAGAGAAGTAAGGTAGGTCATTAGCCTGGTGGCTACAGACATCCCACCTGGACAAGGGGAGACCCTTGTGGATATCAGATTGGGAAATTCTGACAACGAATGCCAGTCTCCAGCGCTGGGGAGGAGTGTCAGGAAGGTTGTGTTTCCAGGGGCAATGGACCAAGGAAGAAGGTTGCCTGCCAATAAACATATTGGAACTTCGGGCCATATACATGGCACTGATTCAGTCAAAGGACAGTCTTTGGGGAAAACCAGTCCAGATCCGCTCGGACAGTGTGACGGCAGTAGCGTACCTTAACCATCAGGAGGTAAGTCACATACTAAAGTGGGCAGAACTTCATCTTCCAGCCTTGTCCGCAGTATTCGTTCCGAGAGTCCTAAACTGGGAAGCGGACTTTCTCAGTCGACACGCTATTCGGGCAAGCGAATGGGCTCTGCACCCAAAGGTCTTCCAGACTCTAGTAGACAAGTGGGGGTTGCCAGAGATAGATCTCATGGCATCCCGTCTGAACAACAAAGTGCTCGCATATGGGTCAAGAACAAAGGATCCCAGAGCGATCTTTGTGGATGCCCTGTCGGTGAGATGGGACTTTCATCAGGCTTATGTGTTTCTTCCAATCAGCCTATTACCAAGGGTGGTGAGAAAGATAAAGCAAGGGAAAGGTGCCGTGATACTAATCGCTCCAGCCTGGCCCAGAATGCATTGGTACACAGATCTGCAGAGAATGTCGATGGATGCTCCATTTCTGCTCCCTCAACATCCAGATCTACTGATGCAAGGTCCTTGTTATCACAGACATCTGGATCGGCTGTCTTTGATGGCGTGGCTCTTGAAACCTCTATATTGATGTCAAGAGGATTCTCACAACAGGTAATTCAAACTATGCTTAGAGCAAGGAAACCTTCCTCAGCTCACATTTATCACCGAATATGGCAAACCTATTTTCATTGGTGTAGTGAACGGAAAATGGACCTCAAGTCTTTCAGAGTTTCCAGGGTCTTAGCATTCCTTCAGGCAGGAATGGATAAAGGTTTGAAGGTGGCTTCCTTGAGAGTGCAAGTGTTGGCATTGACTGTATGGTTCCAAAAGAAAATTGCCAACTTACAGGATGTGCATACTTTTTTCCAGGGAATGCTGCGCATTCAACCTCCTTTTGTTCCTCCTACAGTTCCTTGGGACTTACATCTAGTCCTGAAAGCCCTTCAAGTTGCCCCATTTGAACCACTTAATAAAGTGGATCTTAAATGCTTGACAGCTAAAGTTCTCTTTCTACTGGCTATGGCGTAAGCTAGAAGAGTGTCCGATTTAGGGGCATTGTCAGGTCGTTCCCCAGTTCTGATTTTTTTTTTTATCTAGATAAAACAGTTCTAAGAACTAGATCTGGGTATCTTCCGAAGGTGGTGTGTAAATTCCACCTTAATGAAGAAATTGTAGTCCTGGCATTCCAGGTACCGGGCCTCTCTGCGGGAGATGCATTGCTGGACGTGGTCCGTGCATTAAGGATCTACGTGAATCGTACCAGTGCCATCAGAAAGACAGATTCTCTCTTCATTCTCTATGGATTTCACAAGAGAGGATGGCCTGCTGATAAGCAGACACTGGCAAGATGGCTTCGGATGACTATTTCAGAGCATATTCTCAAGCTGATCTCCCTGTTCTTGCTAATGTCTCTGCTCACTCTACTTGTACGGTAGGTCCATCATGGGCAGCACAACGTGGTTCTTTAGAGCAGATATGTTAAGGCAGCCACATGGTCTTCCATTAACACATTCATTAGACATTAGGCCATGGATACCTTTGCCTCTCATGACGCTGAATTCGGGCGAAGGATTCTCCTTTCCAATCAGGAGCGTTCCCACCACTAAATTGCTTTGGTAAATCCCATTGTTATCCTGTGGATAACCTGTGGACCCTTCCCGGAGAAATATACGTTATGGTAAGAACTTACCGTTGATAACGGTATTTCTCCTAAGTCCACAGGATCCACAGGGGTCCCACCCTGAAGCACCTGATTTGTGGATCCTTTTACTCACTAACCTCTTCCTTCTTGTACGGAAGGGTGTGCATGTGTGTTTTTATCACCTGATTAGGACTATCTATGATGCTCCTGCCTTGAGCTTTGGAATACAACTGATTTACCTGAGCCAAGAGGCGGGATATATATGGAAGGGCCCATTGCATGCTGGGAGGCCAGAAAGCTTTGACCGATTGGTGCAAATCCGCTGTCGCTTCATCCATATCTCCTTGTGATCCTGTAGACTTAGGAGAAATACCATTATCAACGGTAAGTTCTTACCATAATGTATATTTCACATGTTTCCCCAATATAGAACCTGCTTTGGTACATCTCATTAGTTGTTACCTGATAATTTTGTTACTCTGTAGAACTCCATGGTAGCCCCATATATCCCTCCCTTCTATGTGTTTATATTTTGTAGAAAAAGCTGTGGAAGTCACTTCAGACAAGGATGGTAGAGAGGTCAGGGATAGACCTTCTGGGGATCTGAACTTTTACCTGTATCTCATGGGGAAGAGGCTTTATCCCCCTAGTTATGGCTGCTGTATAGTTCTTCCATTAACATAATTTTCTTATATATATATTTTATTCTCTGTAGATGAATGTAACAGAAGAAATATATTAGCTGAACGTCCCATTGTATCTCCAGATTGTGAAATTGAAGCTAAAGACATCATGCGAGATTCTCTGGAAAACCCTGTGATACCAATTATACATCCAGTCCCTCACAGTGCAGATATATCATCTGTTACCTTTAATCATGAGGAATTTTCACCTGATACCTCAGATATTGGTCAGTCTATCACAGCTCTTAGAGTAGATACGCCATTTCCCAGTGCTGTACATGACATATGTTTTACTCAGAGCACAAAGATTATTACCCATCTGCCACCTAAGACAGGTGAGAGGCCATTTCCATGCTCTGAGTGTAGAAAATGTTTCAAACACAAATCACATCTTGTTACACATCAGAGAAGTCACACAGGTGAGAAACCATTTTCATGTTCTAAGTGTGGGAAATGTTTTACTCGAAAATCACTGCTTGTTGAACATTTGATAATTCACACAGGTGAGAAACCATTTCCATGCTCTGAGTGTAGAAAATGTTTCAAACGCAAATCACATCTTGTTACACATCAGAGAAGTCACACAGGTGATAAACCATTTCCATGCTCTGAGTGTAGAAAATGTTTCAAACACAAATCACATCTTGTTACACATCAGAGAATTCACACAGGTGAGAAACCATTTCCATGTTCTGAGTGTACAAAGTGTTTTAGTGACAAATCACAGCTTGTTATACATGAGAGAAGTCACACAGGAGCAAAGCCATTTCCATGCTCTGAGTGTGGGAAATGTTTTAGACTGAAATCATATCTTGTTATACATGAGAGAAGTCACACAGGTGAAAAGCCATTTCCATGCTCTGAGTGTACAAAATGTTTTACTCAGAAGTCGAAGCTTATTCAACATGTGAGATGTCATAGAGGTGAGAAGCCATTTACATGTTCTGAGTGTGGGAAATGTTTTAGTTTCAAAGCAGATTTTGTTAGACATGAGAGAATTCACACAGGTGAGAAACCATTTCCATGCTCTGAGTGTAGAAAATGTTTCAAACGCAAATCACATCTTGTTACACATCAGAGAAGTCACACAGGTGAGAAACCATTTCCATGTTCTGAGTGTGGGAAATGTTTTGCACAAAAATCAGCTGTAATTGAACATAAGAGAACTCACACTGGTGAGAAACTATTTCCATGTTCTGAGTGTGGAAAATGTTTTACACACAAATCATATCTTGTTAGACATCAGAGAATCCACAAGTGAGAGGCCATTTACATTTTCTGAATGTTGAAAATGGTTTTATACACAAATCACAGCTTGTTGAACATCAGAGAATTCACACAGGTGAGAGGCCATTTCCATGCTCCGAGTGTGGGAAATGTTTACACACAAATCCACTCAATGGGGTATATTTACTAAGGTCACTATTTTGACCGAGATGCCGTTTTTTCTTCAAAGTGTCATCTCAGTAATTAACTAAGCAAAAATCACGGCAGTGATGAGGGCATTCGTAATATTTTGGAAGTCCTCGTAAAAAATCACGAATCAATGCGCCATCGGTCAAATACGCCTGCAATTTGGTAGAAATCGGGAATTTACTAAAAAGTGCAAAACAGAAACACTGCCGACAATAGCCAAACACTGCCGTGATGAAATAGAAATTGTGAAAAAGTGCTAAACAAAAAACAGACCTGCTTTTTTATCCCATGTTTGTATAGGCATTCACGGATCCATGAGATCCGTGCATGTTTTTCAGTGGGAAGGGGTGGGAAATGTTTTAATTTTTATTTAAAAAAAATGCGTGGGGTCCCCCCTCCTAAACCAAACCAGCCTCGGGCTCTTTGAGCCGGCCCTTGTTGCAAAAATATGGGGAAAAAATTGACAGGGGTTCCCCCATATTTAAACAACCAGCACCGGGCTCTGCGCCTGGTCCTGGTTCCAAAAATACGGGGTACAAAAAGCGTAGGGGCCCCCTGTATTTTTGAAACCAGCACCGGGCTCCACTAGCTGGACAGATAATGCCACAGCCGGGGGTCACTTTTATACAGTGCCTTGCGGCCGTGGCATCAAATATCCAACTAGTCACCCATGGCCGGGGTACCCTGGGGGAGTGGGGACCCCTTCAATCAAGGGGTGTCCCCCCCCCCAGCCACCCAAGGGCCAGGGGTGAAGCCCGAGGCTGTCCCCCCCATCCAATGGGCTGTGGATGGGGGCTGATAGACTTTGTTGAAAGTAATGAATATTGTTTTTAGTAGCAGTACTACAAGTCCCAGCAAGCCTCCCCGCAAGCTGGTACTTGGAGAACCACAAGTACCAGCATGCAGCAGAAAACCTGTAGTAGTACTACTACTAAAAAAATACCCCAATATATACATTACACACACACCTTGAAAGTATAACTTTAATGCATACATACACACCACCATATACACATACTTACCTTATGTTCACATGAGGGTCGGTCCTCTTCTCCATGTAGAATCCAAGGTGTACCTGTTGAAAAAATCCTACTCACCAAATCCAGTGTAAAGGGCTCCTCAGGTAATCCATTTGTAATCCATGTACTTGTAAAAATAAAAAAACGGGACACCCGACCACGAATTGAAAGGGGCCCCATGTTATCACATGGGACCCCTTTCCCCGAATGCCAGAAACCCCCTCTGACTGATGTCTAAGTGGGTTTCTTCAGCCAATCAGGGAGCGCCACGTGGCACCCTCCTGATCGGCTGTGTGCTTCTGTACTGTATGACAGGCGGCACACGGCAGTGTTACAATGTAGCGCCTATGCGCTCCATTGTAACCAATGTTGGGAACTTTGTGGTCAGCGGTGAGGTCACTCATTCAACCACTGACCACAAAGTTCCCACCATTGGTTACAATGGAGCGCATAGGCGCTACATTGTAACACTGCCGTGTGCCGCCTGTCAGACAGTACAGGAGCACACAGCTGATCAGGAGGGTGCCACAACGTGGCGCTCCCTGATTGGCTGAAGAAACCCACTTAGACATCAGTCAGATGGGGTTTCTGGCATTCGGGGAAAGGGGTCCCATGTGAAAACATGGGTCCCCTTTCAGTTCGTGGTCGGGTGTCCCGTTTTTTTATTTTTACAAGTACGTGGATTACAAATGGATTACCTGAGGAGCCCTCTACATTGGATTTGGTGAGTAGGATTTTTTCAACAGGTACACCTTGGATTCTACATGGAGAAGAGGACCGACCCTCGTGTGAACATAAGGTAAGTATGTGTATATGGTGGTGTGTATGTATGCATTAAAGTTATACTTTCAAGGTGTGTGTGTAATGTATTTATTGGGGTATTTTTTTAGTAGTAGTACTACAGGTACCAGCGGGCCCGGTTTTCCGCCGCATGCTGGTACTTGTGGTTCTCCAAGTACCAGCTTGCGGGAGAAGCTTGCTGGGACTTGTAGTACTGCTACTAAAAACAATATTCATTACTTTCAACAAAGGTTATCAGCCCCCATCCGCAGCCCATTGGATGGGGGGGGACAGCCTCTGGCTTCACCCCTGGCCCTTGGGTGGCTGGGGGGGAACCCTTGATTGAAGGGGTCCCCACTCCCCCAGGGTACCCC
This sequence comes from Pseudophryne corroboree, assembly GCF_028390025.1. Classification (NCBI taxonomy): domain Eukaryota; kingdom Metazoa; phylum Chordata; class Amphibia; order Anura; family Myobatrachidae; genus Pseudophryne; species Pseudophryne corroboree. The sequence goes on along the minus strand of NC_086446.1, from coordinate 20,895,368 downwards.
GGCCAGGGGTGACTAGTTGGATATTTGATGCCACGGCCGCAAGGCATTGTATAAAAGTGACCCCCGGCTGTGGTATTATCTGTCCAGCTAGTGGAGCCAGGTGCTGGTTTAAAAAATACGGGGGACCCCTACGCTTTTTGTCCCCCGTATTTTTGGAACCAGGACCAGACGCAGAGCCCGGTGCTGGTGGTTTAAATATGGGGGAACCCCTATCAATTTTTCCCCCATATTTTTGCAAACGGGACCGGCTCAAAAGCCCGAGGCTGGTTTGGCTTAGGAGGGGGTCCCCACGCAATTTTTTTTTTTAAGTTTAAACATTTAGAATTTTTTTTTACAAGGTGCACAATGAAGCCCAGCACGGATCTCTCAGATCCGGCCGAGATTCATTGTATTAAAGTCGGCAGTGTTTTAAAAGTCACTCACATAAAACACTGCCTAAAAAAACGAATGACATCGACATCGGAAAAAACAAAAATGCAGAATACGGCAGCTTAGTAAATTAGTCGTAATAAATTCAAATTTGCATATTTACACTTTCGATGTCATTCGTGATTGAACTTTGACCTCAAACGGGAAAATATGATTCTTAGTAAATTTACCCCAATATTTTGGATATTCTAGAGTTGCCTTTCACATAAAAGAACATCAGCAAATACAACCTCATTAATAAAGGGAATGGAAAAATTATAAAGAGAGTTTAGAAAAATATTTGTTCATTTGTATAAAAAAAGCAAACCCCACTGAGCTGACCTAATTAAAATGTATAAATATATTTGAGAAACATACAAAGATTTAACAAGCACATCACACTATGCTCATGTACAATTGTACCATTATTTTTATGTTTGTATTTTTTTCTTGTTTTATTATTATTTTTATTAATATTTTACAAACAATATAGTACAGGCAATTTGTTACATGTTACTGTCGCTGTGCAAACTCTATGTAGATATAGAAAAAGGATGAGACTTTGTATAAAACATTTAATAATCAAAGTGTAACTTTCAATATTAGAAAATGTCATTTGCATAAAAAGTCTCAATATAGCAGAGATTAAAAATAGGATTATACTGGAGTCTTAGTACGATGGGTTATAGATGGGGTCCAAAGGAGCCGGGGCATTTTAAATTTCTTCAACTGGATGTGCTGGCTCCTCCCCTCTATGCCACCTCCTAAGGCCAGTCTAGGTAAAACTGTGCCCGAAGGAGAATGGACATACTTGAGAGAAGGAACAGAACAATGAGTGGTGAGATTTACACCAGCACACAACAATGTAACTGACCAGCAACAGCTGAACAGGTAAACTTTTATAAAAGAGAACCCTGCAGACAAGTCAACGCACTGAGGCGGGCGCCCAGTATCCCTTATGGACTACGAGAAAAGGGTTTACCGGTAGGTAATTAAAATCCTATTTTCTCTAGCATCCATAAGGTACTGGGGTCTTAGTATGATGGGGACGTCCCAAAGCTTCCAGAACGGGCAGGAATGTGCGGAGACATCTGCAGCACTGCCTGCCCAAACTGGGTATCCTCTTTGTCAAGGGTATCAAACCTGTAGAACTTCACAAAGGTGATCTTCGCCAACCAGGTAGCAGCTCAGCATAGTTGTAAGGCCGAGAATCCATGGGCAGCTGCCCAGGAAGACCCCATTGATCTTATAGAGTGGGCCTTCAGAGACTGGAACAGCTAAGGCTGCCGACACATAGGCCTGTTGGGTAGTCAGCCTAATCCATCGAGCAGTGGACGGCTTAGAAGTAGGGTAACCCTTTTTCTGCACATCTTAAAGCACAAACAGGGAATCCGTCTTTCTGAACCAAGCTGTCCTCTTGATGTAGGTCTTCAAGGCTCGCACAGCATCCAGTGCCTCTGGAGGGGCAGAAGTGCCAGAGCCTGACGGAACCACAATAGGTTGGTTCAAGTGGAAAGCAGAGACAACCTTCAGCAGGAACTGCTGCCTAGTCCTGAGCTCTGCTCTGTCTTCATAAATGACCAAGTATAGTTTTTTACACAATAAGGCCCCCAATTCTGAGACATGCCTAGCAGAAGCCAGGGCCAGTAACATCACTGTGTTCCACGTGATGTATTTATCTTCTACCATCCTCAACGGTTCAAACCAGGAGGACTGTAGAAATTCCAATACCACATTCAGATCCAAGGGTGCCGTTGGTGGCACAAAGGGAGGCTGTATGCGAAGAATCCCTTGCAAAAAGGTCTGAACTTCTGGCAACACTGCCAACTTCTTCTTAAAGAAAATAGAGAGGGCTGAAATCTGGACCTTAGCAGAACCCAGATGTAAGCCCATATCCGCTCCAGCCAGGAGGAAACGTAAGAAACGTCACAAGTGAAAATCCGCCAGAGGATACTTGCGCTCCTCACACCAAGAGACATATCTCCTCCAGATATGATGATAGTGCTTTGACGTCACGGGTTATCTGGCCTGAACCATGGTTGCAATAACCTTGGAAAGGCCTTTGCGAGCTAGGATGTTCCGTTCAACCGCCATGCCGTCAAACGAAGCCGCCGTAAGTCCGGGTAGATGAAAGGTCCTTGTTGCAGAAGATCTCTTCTCATAGGCAAAGGCCAAAGGTCTTCGACGGACATGTCCAGAAGATCCGCGTACCATGCCCTCCGAGGCCAGTCTGGGGCAATCAGAATTGCCTGGACTCCTTGATGCCTGATTCTCTTTAGCACCTTCGTAAGCAACGGAATCGGAGGAAACAGGTAGACCAACCTGTAACGCCACAGGGTTGTCAGTGCATCCACTGCTACCGCTTGAGGGTCCCTGGTCCTCGAACAATACTGGTGGAGTTTCTTGTTGAGCCAAGATGCCATCAAGTCGATCTGTGGGCAGCCCCACAGATCAGTGATCTGCTGAAATACCTGTGGGATGAGGCTCCACTCCTCCGGGTGTAAGTCGTGACGACTGAGGAGGTCTACTTCCCAGTTGTCCACTCCCGGAATAAAGATGGCCGACACTGCTCTTGCATTTCATTCTGCCCAGAGGAGTATCCTTGACACATCTCGCATACAGGCTCTGCTCTTTGTTCCCCCTTGTCGATTGATGTATGCCATGGCCATGGCGTTGTCCAACTGAACTTGAATGGCCTGATCTCGGAGTAGAGGAAGATCCAGAATGTTGGTTGGAAGTAGGGCTTTGTGGGCTGACCACCTGCCTTGGAACTGAGCCCCTCGGGTGACAGCTCCCCATCCTCTCAGACTTGTGTCCACTGTAAGGAGTATCCAATCCTGAATCCCGAAACTTCGACCTTCCAGCAGGTTTGAGGACTGTAGACACCATAGGAGGGAAATCCTGGCCTGAGATGATAGACGTATGATCCGATAAAGCTGAAGATGTCATCCGGACCACTTGCTTAGGAGATCTAATTGAAAAGTTCTGATATGGAACCTTCCGTACTGGATCGCCTTTTATAAGGCTACCATCTTTCCCAATCTTATGCAAAGATGGATGGAGAACCACTCGGACCATCTTTTGTAGCGTCCTTTCTTTGTCCTCTGGGAGGAATACTTTCTGGGCCACTGTATCCAGAAACATTCCCAGGAGCAGGAGCCACTGAGAAGGCTCCAGGTGCGACTTCTGTAAATTGAGGATCCACCCATGATGTGACAGAAGCTGAATAGTGCAGTTTTTATCAAGAGCTTGTCTAGGTAAGAGACCATATTAACCCCCTGGACTTGGAACATCATTTCCGCCATCACTTTCGTGAAGACCCTCTGAGCTGTGGACAGGCCGAAGGGCAGTGCCTGGAACTGGTAGTGATCGTTCAACAGGGAAAACCGTAGGTAAGCCTGGCGAGGCGACCATTTCGGGATATGGAGATAAGCTTTTTATCCTGTTCTTCCTGAACCTCAATCACTGCTCGCAAGGATTCCATCCTGAACTTGAAAACCTTTAGGTAAGGGTTCAAGGATTTTAGATTCAAAATGGGCCTTACCGAACTATCCATTTTTGGTACTACACACAGGTTGGAGTAGTAACCCTTTCCCTGTTGTTGCAGTGGCACTGGAACAATGACTTGGGACTGGACCAATTTCAGGATGGCCTTTTGCAATGTAACTCGCGTATCCTCCAAAATTGGTAAGCTTGATTTGAAAAATTGGTGGGGAGGAGCACTGTCGACCTCCAGCTTGTACCCCTGAGAAATTAGCTCCTTTACCCAGGCATCCTGGCAGGAGCTTTCCCAGATGCAGCTGAAGTGACACAACCAAGCTCCCACCTCGAGATTCCCTCGGGGTGGGGGAACACCGTCATGCTGAGGTCTTGGTGGAAGCAGAGCTGGAGCTTTGTTCCTGAGAACCAGCGGCGGCTAGTTTTCTTGTCTTGTCCCTGGTGCCTCTTGCAGCGTTTGAGGTGCCTCTGGCTCTTGACCTAAATCCATTGTTCTGAAAGGACTGTGTAGATGGCCCCAGGTAGGAGCTCCTGGCCGGTGGGACTCCAGAGGGGTGAAATGTGGATTTCCCCGCAGTAGCTTTCGAAATCCATGTATCCTACTCAACCCCTAATAGCCACTCCTGAGAAAGGAAGAGACTCCACACTACGCTTGGAATCTGCATCAGCTATCCACTAATGCAGCGACAAAGCTCTGCACAGACATTGCCATGGCAGTAGTCCTAGCATTAATAGCGGCTATCTCCTTGATAGAATTACACAAGACACGTGCAGTAACCTGAATGTGTTTTATTAGTGTAACCATATTCAGGCTAACTTGAACATGTCATCTAATTCCTTAGATTCAGGGAAAGTGACGCTAACCTTTTTCTGGGAGGAGAAGAATGGCTGCTGTGCTGCATCGTCTTCCACTGAGATTTTGAATACATCCCTGATAGCAAGTATGAGGGGTTCAATCCCTTATGCTGGAGATTAATCCTCTGTAATAGGGTCCAGCTCCGCCCCTCCTCCAGTCCCTCTTCAGCTTCAGAAAATAAGTCAGGAAGACCACGTTTATGTGTCCCTGAGCTCAGGGAGAGTGGTGTCTGTCAGGCCTGCTACAGCCTGCTGCAACTGCTGTGTCTTTTGACTATTTGCAGTGAGCTGGGAAGACATATTAGCCATCATGGATTTTATAGTACCTAACCAGGATGGCTCCAGAACCCCCCCCCCCCCCCCCCCAGCTTCCTCACTAACTTGGGAGGACTGGTTGCATTGTTCACATGAGGGAACCAGCCACGAAGGGAGAGAATCGGGTATTACATACTTTACATAATTGGTGTTTTTACCATGTTTACAGGAGACAAAACACTCACACACAAACACACAGACAAGTATATATAGCAAGCCTGCTCAGACTGTTATGTGAGGAGGAGACCCAGAGAGAAAGACCAGCACACCCAAGCCTAGCAGACTCCGTAAGACTGCAGGCTGTATTTATCTTGGTGTAACACCGGAGATTGTCCTTTTCAGGACACTATATTATGTATAATAGCGGCTCCCCCCCCCCCCCCCCCCTTATTTACACCCCTGTACCAGTATCCTGGGTATTCTGGAGGAGCTGTGTGCCTTGCTGCTGCAGCTGTAAGCAGTGGGAGATGCCAAGAAGACGCTGGTCCTGCTCTGAGTTAGCTCCACCCCCTGTAATGGCACCGGTGCAATGCATTTATTTATACTGGCAAATCTCCAGATCCCAGTTTACGCAGGGGTGGTCTGGATGCCGCCCTTGCGATTGCTCCACCTAGAACTGGGAGACCCCTCTAGCGGGGCCTGAGGTTTGTACTCACCACTCTTTTTTCACCTTCAGGCAATTTTAGGGGCGTGCGGCGTGCTGTGATTGCGTTTTCTAAGGCACCATGCACACGGTACCACAACCTCTCAGGATGGTGGTCCTGCAGCGGGGATGCGGCTCTGACACCTTACAGAGGCCAGTGACTGTCCCCCCACTAACTCCCACGGTGCAGGTATGCTGTTGCCCAAACAGCATACCGAAAATAATGTTTATTTTAAACTGAAGAAAAATCCTCTGGAGCTCCAGACTGTGAATCCTCCACTGAAGGCACATTTTTCTAAACTGGCTCTGGGAGGGAGCATAGGGGAGAAGCCAGCACAACTAGTTGAAGAAATTTAAAGTACACCGGCTCCTTTGGACTCCATCTATACCCCATCGTATTAAGACCCCAGTATCCCTAATGGATGCTACAGAAATAACACATACATTGTGTGTCTTATTGGAGATAGTGGTGCCCAAATGAAATATATGGAATACCACATGACCTTGTAGATCTACCTATTGCTATAACTCCATATGTTCTTTCCAAGTATGGTCAAATAAAATGGAACTTGATCCTCCCTGACATCCTGCCGGTAGCCTCTCTAAAGCCAATGTTATGGAGAATACTCCTGGTGTAACAAGATATGCAATAGTACAAATAATATGGAAAGTGCATCAATGTTCTATTTAGTTTCATCAAAAGTGATATAATAAGATACACAAATATGTCCAGAGTACATTGTTCAAAGATAGAAAATATTTTTACCCCGGACCATGCGCCAACAAGGTTCACACTGACGCTCTCTTCCCCTAGATTGCTCTCCTTTAATTGGAGGATTCCGTCTTATTTAGTAAACTCACCAGACTTTGGAGCATCGCTTTTTTATTTATACAGACGACAATATCCAACATACAGAGAACATACATTTGTTTTGAGCTGCATCCGAGCCGGTACTCCGGGGTCACGTTATTGCATATGTCACCGCTATAACACTAAATAAGAGGCTGCGGGAACTTAGTTTAGCTGTCTCCAATTCTTACTCCGACCTGCTGAATAGCAACACCCTGGAGACCCATCAGGTGTACACAGACACTAAATCACTGTATGATACTTTATGTACAGAGAAAGCCCAATACTCCCTGGACTACCAAAACCCTGAAACTCTACATGGGGCAATAAAGCTGGCAAGTTATTAGCCTCCGTGGTTCACAGTCCACAACCCCCGGTAAACATCCTGAAAATCACCTGAGACACAGGACAACTGACCTCTGCTCCTGACATTGCTAATTTGTTTTTATATTATTATGCACGTTTATATACTGCTCCCCCTGATAACCCGTCTCTAGGTATGGAATTTATTAGGAAGGTCGGAGTCCTGACATTAACAGAGGATGAACATGACGCCTTAGTAGCCTCCTTTTCAGAACAGGAAATTTGTTCTACTATTAGTTGATTAACTAACAGTAAAGTCCCAGGTCCTGATGGACTAGGTGCTGAATACTATAAATGGCTGTCACCTCATCTATTACCACATCCACTAAAATGATTTCCATATTGTTCGGTTAAAAACCCCGCCCGACTTTCACCAGGCCGGGATCATTATACTGCCAAAACCAGGGAAGACCCCACACAGGTCCAATCATATCGACCCATTTCATTAATGAATCTTAAATTACTAACAACTTTAGCGGCACAGCGTTTACAGGTCATCTTGCCAAAATAGCTCCATCCCTCTCAAACCTGCTTTGTGAAAGGCCGTTCGTCGGAGCATAATATTTGACAGGTAGTGGCAGCGCTGACTCAATCTCTGAATGAACCCTCAGGCACATCACTCGTAAGGGCCCTACTCACTGGCCGACCCGCCGCCGAGCTGCCCGACGGCGGATACGGCCGACGAGCGACCCGGCGGCGGGGGGGCAGTGACGGGGGGAGTGAAGTTTCTTCACTCCCCCCGTCACGCGGCTGCATTGAAGTGCAGGCAAATATGGACGAGATCGTCCATATTGGCCTGCATGCACAGCCGACGGGAGACCAGCGAGGAACGAGCGCGGGGACGCATTCATCTCTGGAGTCTCCACACTGAAAGATATGAACAAGTTCTCGTTCATTTATGAACGAGATCGTTCATATCTTTCCGAAAATCGGCCAGTGTGTAGGGCCCTTTAGTCAGCTGAGACGCAGATGAAGCGTTTGACAGAGTGTCCTGGACCCATTTACACACACCAAATTTTGGCACGGGCTTCATTAATTTGTTCCGCAAGTTGTACAAACCTCTAAAGCGTTTCTTACCATCAATGGTTTGAACACCACTAACCTCACACCCTATCGTGGCACCAGGCAGGACTGTCCACTATCCCCTCTACTCTTCAACCTGGCACTAGATCCCCTAATTAGGCACTTTTATCTACATACTCCTTGGCGAGGAATATCGGTGGTCCCAAATACTCTGAAAGTCTCACCATATGCAGACGATCTATTGTTATATTTTATTAAACCCCAAGAAGCATTCCCGGGCTTCCGGCAGCTTTTACAGAGTATTTCAGGATTTCTGATGAATAAGTAAAACACCAAGGCATTGGCTTTACATACGGGTGCTCTAGATGGCTGGACGGAAAACTTTCCTTTTTTTTTTTTTTTTTATATTACATTTTAATTGAGGTTTTACACAAACACCAAATTACATAACAAGAAGGGGGGGGGGGGGGGTGCAGAAAAAAAAAGGAAACCAATAGGGACATGGGGGATGGGGACATATCGGGTAAGGAAGAATACATTAACAGAGTTAGGACATGGGGCCTAATTCAGACCTGATCAGCTGCTGTGCATTTTCACACAGCAGCTGATCAGGTCTGAACTGCGCATGCGCAGGTGCATTCCAGACAGCCGATGGCCATCTCAGCCCGGCGGGAGGGGGCGCAATGCAGGCGTGACCGAACCCTGTGGGAGGCGGGCCACGGCGGCTACGTGACGTCACACGCAGCCAATGTGACCCGGACAGCGATAGGTATCTCCCTGCCAGCGCGCAGGAGCTGCTCGGGTACGGAGCTACTCAAGTACAAATGCATTGCCGCTGTGCATTGCTTTTGTACTTGTGCAGGGGGAGGACTAGCCCTGTGCTGGGCGTCCCCCCGCATGCCTGAGTAACTAATCGTAGCCGCGCGGCTACGATCAGGACTGAATTAGACCCATAGTAAGTTAAAATAACATTAAGTCTACAACATTTAAGGATTCAAGGTCGAGTCTGACCTTGGAGGCCTTAGCACACAAGTCCACAAAAGCACTATAAATATAGGATTGGCCTGATCTCCCTTTATATAGGGTCCATTTCTACCATTGCATGTGAATAGCGGAAGCCAGCGAAGAATATTTACATTCCGCCGTTTCAAAAACAAAATGTTGATGGACCTTATTTTCAATGATCAATATAGTAAGAAATAGGGCAGACTTCCACATTTGGGCGATAGCGGCCTTAGAGTCCAGCAGAATATGGCCCAGAAGGTATTTATCCCCACGAGACATCTCACCAGGGTAGTAATGGAAACGCGCTAAGATGGGATCAGCTAAAATAACCACTCCTAATACGATGGAAATAAAAAGAAATACATCTCGCCAACGTGGCTGTATCACCGGACACAACCAGTAGATATGTAGGATATCGCCTACCATCCCACAATTCCTCCAACAGCTAGAAGAGACATCAGGGCAAATCCTATGTAGTCGCTCTGGTGTAAAATACACCCTATGAACCAACTTGTAGTACATTTCGGAATGATTCACACATTTGGAGATTTTAAAACAGGCATTAAATGTCTTTCTAAATAGCATGTGTAAACACATTAGGAATGTCTTTTGCCCTTTTGGTCTGTGAAGTAAACACCTCACTTCGAGATCCCATAATCCCACCTCTATTGGTTCTGGACGTTAGAAGAGATATCAATATTTTAGTGAGACCAATGTGGCAGGGACATTTGGGATGGCAACCTTGGAGCCAGTGTCACAATTTGAGGTACTTATAAAAGTCTTGTTTAGGTATGTGAGATTTCTCATAAAGGAGGAAAAATGAAAAGTTATGGAAGACTTACCATGTTTAACTCTCTGCAAAGTACATTGGACTCCACAGGGAAACATTGGGGTGTAGAGTGGATCTTGATCCAGAGACACCAACAGGCTAAAGCTTTAGGCTGTCCCAGGATGCATTGGGGCCTCCTCTATAACCCCGCCTCCAGGCACTATGAGCTTAATTTTGTTAACCAGTCCAATGAAGGAACGGGCAAAAGAGAAGGTAGATGTTAGTCACATAGAACCACGTTCTCATGACAGGAGAAGGAACCAGGGGCTAATGCCATACAAACCCATAGAGGCTAGGTGCGTAAGGGTGGGTGCCCTGTGGAACCCAATGTTCCTCGCAGAAAGAGTTAACCATGGTAAGTCTACCATATTTCTCCTTTTCTGCAGAAGGGTATATTGTGTTCCACAGGGAAACATCTGGGATGTCCTAAAGCAGTTCCTCAAGGGAGGGGATGCGCCCTAGCGGGTATGAGAACCCGGCATCCAAAGGAAGCATCCTGGGAGGCGGAAGTATCAAAGGCATAGAACCTAATGAACGTGTTCACTGAGGACCATGTAGCCGCCTTGCACAATTGTTCTGCAGATGCAACACGGTGGACCGCCCAAGAAGATACAACAGACCGAGTAGAATGGGCTTTAATAGCAACAGGAGCTGGGAGATCAGCCTGCGCATAAGCTTGTGCAATCACCATTCTAATCCATCTGGCCAAGGTTTGCTTATTCGCAGGCCAGCCACGTTTGCGGAAACCAAACAGGACAAAAAGTGTATCTGACCTCCTGATGGAGGCAGTCCTCCATATTTATATATATATATATATATATATATACATTGCAGACAGCGGCGGCACTCGGAGACTTCAATTAAAGTGCATAAAGTGTTTATTATCAAACATCTACGTTTCGGGGTACGCAGCCCCTTCGTCAGGATAACCAGCATAAATCAAATAAAGTGTTTAAATACCTTCACCCACGAGGATGCCCCGCTCAGCCTCCCTCCGCGTCGCCCGGGTTCCGGATCTGTCTCACAGGAAGTGACGACATCCCGGCCCGACCAGCCAGCGCGTAGGAGCTGTAAACAGAGTAACCATGGTTACCGTGTGAACAAAACATTACACCGCATAACTTGTTTGCTTGTATCGTAACATACATACACATAAATCGTACTTGTACCACAAATAATTAAGATCATTAAAATCTTTTACACCAGTTATTCCGCCATTAGCCAATACCAGGGTGCCCTATCTATGTGTAATTCATAGCTCCCCATATTGCTTGACCCTACTGAGTATACATGAATTTACTCACATACCTAAGCTATATCCCACTCACACAGATAGTGAATACTGGGGATTAAACGTTACCTAATCCCAATTTCCTGATTACTCAAGACAACCTTCTATAGAAAACATTTGTAATTAATCATTTCGTTGAGCCCTTTGGGAAAAATGGTATTTAATTTGTCGATCCACATCGCTTCCACCTGTAGCAATCTTTTGGATCTGTCACCTCCTCTTATAGAACGTGGGACGTGGTCTATTAATTTATATCTTAATGTGGATACATTGTGCCTAGCCTGTGCAAAATGCCTTGCTACAGGCTGTTCACTTTGTCCAGATTTGATGGCCTCCCTTATTGCGTACCTGTGTTGGGCCATACGAATTCTGAACTCACAATCAGTTTTTCCCACATATACCAACCCACATGGGCAGGTGAGTGTATACACGACAAACTTGGATTTACACGAAAGTGGAAACCGAATGGTATATTTCTTTCCGGTGTGTGGATGTTGAAAATATTCTCCCGGACTAAGAAAACTGCATGTGGTGCATCCACTACACCGGAAACAACCTTTTCTAGGTTTCAGGAAATGTGTCGGTTCAGAATTAAATTTTGACAGGTCTGTTTTTACTACCATGTCTCTGATACTTTTATTTCTCGAGTAACTAAATAGTAATTTACTACCCATAGTTTTTCCTAGCTCTCTATCTGTGGCTACCACTGGCCACAGTTTTTTTACTTGTTTCGCCAGGTGTGGGCTGCTGGAATTATATTGTGTTACCCATGGAAATCTATTTCCTAATTCTTTCTTCTTAATGGGTGCCAAAAGTTTCTCGCAGGAATTTAGTAGCGCTTTCTTTTTGGCTTTCTCTAGGTCTACTACCGAGTACCCTCTCTGTAAAAATTTCTGAACCATTGTTTCCAATTGTCTATCCCTCTCAACGTTGTCACTATTGATACGGCATACCCGTAATAATTGGGAATATGGTAAACCTTGTGTTGTAGATCTCGGGTGGAAGCTATCCGCCCTCAATAAATTATTTCTATCAGTAGGTTTACTAAAGAGGCATGTCATTATATTCCCTTCATTCAAGGTGATGCAGACATCAAGAAAATTAATCTGTCTTTTATCCATATTAGCTGTGAATTTGACCGGACTGTCCGTTTTATTGTGGTCTTCCACAATCTTGGTCAAACTCTCCTCATCACTGTTCCAAAAGATGATCACATCATCTATGTACCTAAAGTACATTGTCAGTTGAGATGAGATCCTGGGATCCATCAAAAATAGATCTCTCTCTAACTCCCACATATATGCGTTTGCGAACGCCGGCGCCACCGCCGACCCCATCGCACAGCCTGTGCATTGGATAAAAAAATGTCTTTTCATACAGAAAGAAATTTTTTGTAAGTGTGAATTCTAACAATGAAAGAAAAAATCCAATGTCTGGCCCGATGTATCTAGGGTTGTTAGAGATTAAATGTTTCACCGTTGCCAATCCCGCTGCATGCGGAATACATGTATACAGACTTGTAACGTCTAGTGACGCCAGAAGTGTGTTGTCAGGAATTTTCCCCAATTCAACCAACCTTCGTAACAGGGACGAAGTATCTTTCAGGTATGTGGGGGTGTGTTGAATACATGGCTGTAAAAAACTGTCGCAGTATACTGCCAAAGGTTCATTTAACGACCCCCTGGCCGAAATTATTGGCCTACCTGGGGGTTTCACGGGATCTTTGTGTAATTTGGGGATTATATAAAACACTGGGGTGACTGGGAATTCCACTGTTAGTGCCTTGCTAACCGAAGGCAGTATGATGTTTTCCTCTACTGCCTGCGTTAGCATTGCATCCAGCTCATCCTTGAATTTGAGGGTAGGGTCTGACTTCAGGGGTCTATATGTATTAACATCAGAGAGCAATCGCTTACATTCCTGTTTGTAATCTGCTGTGTCCAAGATTACAATTGCTCCCCCTTTGTCTGCACCCCGAATTATTATGTCCTCCCTTTTACTTAACCCCCTTAATGCATCAGATTCTTTTTTAGACATGTTTGGATGTAAACAATCAATGCAATCATTTGGTAAATTCTCGAACATTCTACTAAACGTTTTAATGGATGCATTAGCAGAATAGGGTTCAAAAGTTGATTTAGAGAACCTTCTCACCTGTTGCGGGAGAACATCCCTTTGCTTCTCCAAATCAACTGTTGCCACCTTGGAAAAATGTTCCTTTAATTTCAAAGATCTTGATAATTTGTAAGAGTCTATCTTCCACTGGAAAGTGTCCAGCGACCGTGTCGCACAAAAGACAGTCCTTTTCCCAGCACCATGCTCTCAGCAGGAGATAGTTCCTTAGATGACAAATTATAAATTCATTGTTCTTGGCTCGTGGAGGTCGCGTATTTCCTTTTGCTCCTCTCCTGCCGTCTTTTCTGCCCCCCTCGCCTCGTCGGGGCACTTCTCTGCCGGCGATAATGGCCCTTGTGCGTACCCCTAAAGGGATTTCTCGACGATTTTGTTGTCTCCCTGGGGTATGGTCATCTGCTTCACTAGCTGATGTACTGGATTCGTACTGCCGTGGTCCTCTTTTCCAATATTGTGGCTTCCGTCCTGGTTGTCCTCTATTGGCTTGATTGCTTAGCCAGGCGTATACTCTGTGTTGTTCATAATCTTGTTGGACTTTCGTCCGTTTTTGTTTTTTAAACTTAATGAGATTATTTTTATAAGTTTCCACTTCTACTGACATATTTTTCAGCCAGTCAGGTAGAGGTTCTTCCCCGATACCATGTTCCTGTTTCACCTGATTAATTTTCTCCTTAGTAATCAGTCGTTCCTTTGTTGCCTCCTCGATGACCAGGAGCATCAGGTCTAAGGAACATTTATTCAGGATCATGATCCATTTTCTGCAAAACGTGTCATCGTACCGTCCTATTGTTGGCATATTATGGACTCTGAATCCTCTTGGGATCTGTTTAGCACGAGGATTGTCAGAGAGAGTGATTGCATGATACAGAAAATCTTTTTCCCTTTTGTAGAGTTTCAATAATTCTCTATAGATATCCTCATTCGTTGTGCCAGTCTCCGTGTCAAATAGAGGTTCCTTCACAAGGATGTTTTCAGCCTCTATATCACTGAAGCTGAGGGTATCATGTGTGTCACATTGTAGAAAGAATGTAGCTTCCTCAGCCGTAGCATCCCTGGTATTAGCCATCGCGATGTAACTTGTGCAAAAATTAAAGTGCTTTGTGCCTCACCAGTGTTGGCTTCTTAAAGTGCTGAAGCGTGAAAAAATTATCCTGTGGGTGAACGCCTGGGAATTCAGGGTGCCTTTATCTGACACTTGGTGCACCACTGCGGGTTTAACAAGTGTATACAATGTCCAAAGCGATCCGGCACTCACTCCGTCCCCACGGATTCCACAATCTTGCTCCTGTGCCCTCCTCCTTGAGAGACAGCGCGTCCCTCACAAATACATTGCAGACAGCGGCGGCACTCGGAGACTTCAATTAAAGTGCATAAAGTGTTTATTATCAAACATCTACGTTTCGGGGTACGCAGCCCCTTCGTCAGGATAACCAGCATAAATCAAATAAAGTGTTTAAATACCTTCACCCACGAGGACGCCCCGCTCAGCCTCCCTCCGCGTCGCCCGGGTTCCGGATCTGTCTCACAGGAAGTGACGACATCCCGGCCCGACCAGCCAGCGCGTAGGAGCTGTAAACAGAGTAACCATGGTTACCGTGTGAACAAAACATTACACCGCATAACTTGTTTGCTTGTATCGTAACATACATACACATAAATCGTACTTGTACCACAAATAATTAAGATCATTAAAATCTTTTACACCAGTTATTCCGCCATTAGCCAATACCAGGGTGCCCTATCTATGTGTAATTCATAGCTCCCCATATTGCTTGACCCTACTGAGTATACATGATTACATAATTTGTCATCTAAGGAACTATCTCCTGCTGAGAGCATGGTGCTGGGAAAAGGACTGTCTTTTGTGCCGACACGGTCGCTGGACCCTTTCCAGTGGAAGATAGACTCTTACAAATTATCAAGATCTTTGAAATTAAAGGAACATTTTTCCAAGGTGGCAACAGTTGATTTGGAGAAGCAAAGGGATGTTCTCCCGCAACAGGTGAGAAGGTTCTCTAAATCAACTTTTGAACCCTATTCTGCTAATGCATCCATTAAAACGTTTAGTAGAATGTTAGAGAATTTACCAAATGATTGCATTGATTGTTTACATCCAAACATGTCTAAAAAAGAATCTGATGCATTAAGGGGGTTAAGTAAAAGGGAGGACATAATAATTCGGGGTGCAGACAAAGGGGGAGCAATTGTAATCTTGGACACAGCAGATTACAAACAGGAATGTAAGCGATTGCTCTCTGATGTTAATACATATAGACCCCTGAAGTCAGACCCTACCCTCAAATTCAAGGATGAGCTGGATGCAATGCTAACGCAGGCAGTAGAGGAAAACATCATACTGCCTTCGGTTAGCAAGGCACTAACAGTGGAATTCCCAGTCACCCCAGTGTTTTATATAATCCCCAAATTACACAAAGATCCCGTGAAACCCCCAGGTAGGCCAATAATTTCGGCCAGGGGGTCGTTAAATGAACCTTTGGCAGTATACTGCGACAGTTTTTTACAGCCATGTATTCAACACACCCCCACATACCTGAAAGATACTTCGTCCCTGTTACGAAGGTTGGTTGAATTGGGGAAAATTCCTGACAACACACTTCTGGCGTCACTAGACGTTACAAGTCTGTATACATGTATTCCGCATGCAGCGGGATTGGCAACGGTGAAACATTTAATCTCTAACAACCCTAGATACATCGGGCCAGACATTGGATTTTTTCTTTCATTGTTAGAATTCACACTTACAAAAAATTTCTTTCTGTATGAAAAGACATTTTTTATCCAATGCACAGGCTGTGCGATGGGGTCGGCGGTGGCGCCGGCGTTCGCAAACGCATATATGTGGGAGTTAGAGAGAGATCTATTTTTGATGGATCCCAGGATCTCATCTCAACTGACAATGTACTTTAGGTACATAGATGATGTGATCATCTTTTGGAACAGTGATGAGGAGAGTTTGACCAAGATTGTGGAAGACCACAATAAAACGGACAGTCCGGTCAAATTCACAGCTAATATGGATAAAAGACAGATTAATTTTCTTGATGTCTGCATCACCTTGAATGAAGGGAATATAATGACATGCCTCTTTAGTAAACCTACTGATAGAAATAATTTATTGAGGGCGGATAGCTTCCACCCGAGATCTACAACACAAGGTTTACCATATTCCCAATTATTACGGGTATGCCGTATCAATAGTGACAACGTTGAGAGGGATAGACAATTGGAAACAATGGTTCAGAAATTTTTACAGAGAGGGTACTCGGTAGTAGACCTAGAGAAAGCCAAAAAGAAAGCGCTACTAAATTCCCGCGAGAAACTTTTGGCACCCATTAAGAAGAAAGAATTAGGAAATAGATTTCCATGGGTAACACAATATAATTCCAGCAGCCCACACCTGGCGAAACAAGTAAAAAAACTGTGGCCAGTGGTAGCCACAGATAGAGAGCTAGGAAAAACTATGGGTAGTAAATTACTATTTAGTTACTCGAGAAATAAAAGTATCAGAGACATGGTAGTAAAAACAGACCTGTCAAAATTTAATTCTGAACCGACACATTTCCTGAAACCTAGAAAAGGTTGTTTCCGGTGTAGTGGATGCACCACATGCAGTTTTCTTAGTCCGGGAGAATATTTTCAACATCCACACACCGGAAAGAAATATACCATTCGGTTTCCACTTTCGTGTAAATCCAAGTTTGTCGTGTATACACTCACCTGCCCATGTGGGTTGGTATATGTGGGAAAAACTGATTGTGAGTTCAGAATTCGTATGGCCCAACACAGGTACGCAATAAGGGAGGCCATCAAATCTGGACAAAGTGAACAGCCTGTAGCAAGGCATTTTGCACAGGCTAGGCACAATGTATCCACATTAAGATATAAATTAATAGACCACGTCCCACGTTCTATAAGAGGAGGTGACAGATCCAAAAGATTGCTACAGATGGAAGCGATGTGGATCGACAAATTAAATACCATTTTTCCCAAAGGGCTCAACGAAATGATTAATTACAAATGTTTTCTATAGAAGGTTGTCTTGTGTAATCAGGAAATTGGGATTAGGTAACGTTTAATCCCCAGTATTCACTATCTGTGTGAGTGGGATATAGCTTAGGTATGTGAGTAAATTCATGTATACTCAGTAGGGTCAAGCAATATGGGGAGCTATGAATTACACATAGATAGGGCACCCTGGTATTGGCTAATGGCGGAATAACTGGTGTAAAAGATTTTAATGATCTTAATTATTTGTGGTACAAGTACGATTTATGTGTATGTATGTTACGATACAAGCAAACAAGTTATGCGGTGTAATGTTTTGTTCACACGGTAACCATGGTTACTCTGTTTACAGCTCCTACACGCTGGCTGGTCGGGCCGGGATGTCGTCACTTCCTGTGAGACAGATCCGGAACCCGGGCGACGCGGAGGGAGGCTGAGCGGGGCGTCCTCGTGGGTGAAGGTATTTAAACACTTTATTTGATTTATGCTGGTTATCCTGACGAAGGGGCTGCGTACCCCGAAACGTAGATGTTTGATAATAAACACTTTATGCACTTTCATTGAAGTCTCCGAGTGCCGCCGCTGTCTGCAATGTATTTGTGAGGGACGCGCTGTCTCTCAAGGAGGAGGACACAGGAGCAAGATTGTGGAATCCGTGGGGACGGAGTGAGTGCCGGATCGCTTTGGACATTATATATATATATATATATATATATATATATATATATATATATATATATATACTTGGAGAGCCCCTACCACATCTAAAGACTACTCTTTGGGGGACAAGTCAGAAGAGATAAAGGCCGGGAACACAATCTGTTGGTTGAGGTGAAAAGATGACACCACCTTAGGTAAATAACCTGGACAAGTTCTAAGAACTTCCCGGTCACGATGAAATATCAGAAAGGGTGGACGACAGGACAATGCGCCCCAGTCCAACACCCTTCTAGCAGAGGCAATAGCCAGTAGAAACAGGACCTTGGCCATGAGCCATTTAAGGTCCATCGACTCAAGAGGTTCAAATGGAGACTCTTGCAGGGCATTCAGGACAATATATAGATCCCATGGAGCCACAGGAGGGACATAGGGAGGCTGAATCCATAACACACTGAGTGAATGCATGAACGTCCGGTATAGATGCAATTTCTCTCTGAAATCATACCAAGGCAGATATGTGAACCTTGAGGGAGGCCAGACGAAGGCCTAAGTCCAGGCCTTGTTGCAGAAAAGCCAGAATTCTGGAAGTTCTGACTCTGTATGCATCATAATTCTTATCAGCACACCGGGTGAAGTAAGAATTCCAGACCATGTAATAGATCCGGGCAGATGCTGGCTTACGGGCTTTCAACATAGTTTGTATAACCACCTTGGAAAATCCTTTGGCCCTCAGGAGTGATGTTTCAAGAGCCACACTGTCAAAGCCAGTCTGGCCAGGACCCTGGGCAGGAGTGACACTGGAGGGAACACGTAAAGCAGCTGAAAGTTCCATAGAATGGCTAGTGAGTCCACGAACACTGCTTGAGAATCCCTGGTCCTTGATCCGAAGAACCTTGTGATTGTGTCAAGACGCCATCAGGTCTACATCTGGAAGTCCGCTTCCCAGTTTCGGATGCCTGGAATGAACACTCCTGATATTGCTGGCAGATGGCATTCCGCCCAATGAAGCATTCTTGACACTTCCATCATTGCCATTGGGCTTCGAGAGCTGCCTTGATGGTCTATGTATGCCACTGTGGTGGCGTTGTCTCACCGTACTTGAACATGCCTGTTCTGTATTAAAGACAGGGAGAGAGTTACTGCATTGAACACCGCCCTCAACTTCAGAATGTTTATCGGGAGGAGTGACTCCTCCTTGGAGCAACACTCTTTCCAGGGTTGCTGGACCAACACAGCACCCCATCCCCACAGACTGTCATCCGTTGTCAGCAGGACCCAGTCGGGGATCCAGAAGGGACGGCCCCTGCTCAATTGCTGGTCCTGTAGCCACCGGGTCAGTGACAGACAAACCTCCGGAGTCAAAGTGATTATGTGCGATCAGATCCGATGAGGTAGGCCTTCCCACTTTGAAAGGATTGATCTCTGCATAGGGCAGCAATTAAATTGAGCGTACTCTACCATGTCGAATGCTGATACCATTAGGCCAAGTATTTGCATCGTCGAGTGTATTGACACAGGGGTGACAAAGGAAGTATTGTATCCTGTCCTGAAGCTTCAGGACTTTCTCCGGAGACAGAAACAGACTTTGACTCTGTGTGTCCAGGAGTGTTCCCAGGTGCACCATGTTCTGAGCTGGGACCAGTGAGAATTTCTTCCAATTTATATGCCACCTGTAGGCTTGTAGGAAGCTTACCGTCAGTTGCAGATGACTGAGGAGGACATCGTGGGAGTTTACCAGAATCAGCAAGTCGTCCAGATACAGCAGGATCCTGACTCCCTGGCGACGGACATGGGCCGTCATTACGGCCATGACCTTGGTGAAGATCTGAGGAGCCATAGCCAGTCCAAATGGCAGAGCCTGGAATTGATAGTGTAGGTTGCCAATAACAAACCACAGGTAGGGCTGATGTGACTTAGCAATAGGTATATGCAGGTACGCATTCTGAATATCCAGGGATACCATATAGTCTCCAGGTTCCATAGCCAGTACAATTGAGCGCAGAACTTGGACACTCTCATAAACTTCTTTAGTGATTTGAGGTTGAGAATAGGCCGGAAAGACCCATTGGGTTTCCGTGGTGCAAAACTGACGAGGGGGACATCTCTTGAAAGAAACTGCGTACTTGTGAGAGACAACTTATCGCACTCATGCGTCTGAAGTGGTCTTTAACCAGACCTGGGTGAACTGCAAAAGTTGGCCTCCCACCCTGGGTTCCCCTAGGGGGGGCCCGCCCACACAAAATGTCCCCATTATTTTTGGAGTCTAGGTCCACCTTCCATGACCTTAACCACAGAATATGGTGAGCCAGGACAGACGTAGTCGACGCCTTGGCCGCCAACACACCTGCCTCAGAGGACGCCTTCTGAATGTAATGGGCGGCGGTGGTAATGTGAGACAGGTATTTGTTGGTATTGTCAGATATATCCTCGGGCAGCTCTTCCTCTAATGCCTGAGCCCAATCTTCAATACCTTTAGTACCTTTATGTACAGCACCTATAAGGGAGTAGATGCATTTCAGGCATCCCTCCACCCTTATCTGTCAATTCTTTCAGTGAAGTGACAGTGGTGACCGGCAGAGTAGATGACACCACTAGGCAGGTGACATGAGAATCCACCTGCGGTGAACTTTCCCACTTGCTACATAACTCTGCAAGGAGAGGATAGCGAGCCAAGGCCCGTTTAGACAGAGAATTTCTTCCCTGGATTAGACCAGGGTTCACCAAATGGTCAGATTGGGGTAATAGATTTGTAACCACCTTCTGCCATTTAAACATATCAGTTTTCTTAGCTACAGTAGTGGATTCCTCATCATCAGTGATTTATAGGATCTGTTTAATAGCAACCACTAGAGCAGGGACATCAATTTGCAATGGAGAATCCTCATCAGAAACACTTGCTCCCCCTTCTCTTCAGATGAAACATCTGAGAGGTTCGTGGATTGTGAGGAGGAAGCAGCCCGCTTAGGTGACCCAGAGACACGGGAGTGACCTGGAGTAGATTTTTGTCTGACCAAGGAATGATTTAACTGCTGCAACTGGTTAGACAAGTTTTCCGCCCAAGGCGGATTAACCATAGAGACTATTTGTGGCTGTAATAGCACAGGTGGTCCCATAGGGGGCGTTAGGCGTTCTACCAGAGTACCAAGTAGGTTTGAGAACGTGGCCCAGGGTGGCTCCTGATTGGGTACAGTTCTACGGACTGACTAGGTGTATGACACAGTACACAGACCATCATACACAGCTTCCTTCTGGTAAATCCTTGGCACATACTCTGCATGATGCAGGAGCATCCACAGATTTACTGCCCTTCTTGTTAGACATTGTACAAATGTAACATAGAGCGATTTAGTACGATTAAGCCAGACAGAGTATAATACCTGCAAATAAATCAGATAGTATGTGACTGTATACACAGTACACAACACCAGCGATTAATTCTGGTATGTGACTGAGTACACAGTAGATTACACGTAATTGGTAAATACTGTGATGCACTATATAATGACCCTGACGCACCTAGTCCTTTAGGGTACAGAATATAGTTATAGTGATATCTGGGAAACACTAAAAAGTGAAACCACACAGCAGATACAGGTACACACAGTAACATTGGCAATGCAGACAGTTGTTAGTATGACAATAAAACTGTACTGGACTAGTATATGTTGGAAATAACAGCGCGGTCCTAGACCGGAGGTATATATCAGAATGCTCGTACAATATATCATGTATTAGGTACACTTTTTCTTAACTAACACTATCTCAGTAAAGACATGTTTGTAAAGTCACAGCGCTGTATACAGGCGGCTTTACAAGGAGACCGAGCCCTGCAGTCCTGGAGACCAGCCACAGCTATGCTTAGAAGATGGCGTCCAGCGTGAGGGAGAGTGTGAGGCAGCTCTAGGGCAGGAAAATCTGCAGTAGATGGTGCCATGGGCCGGGGAGTGGCTACAGGTCAAGAGCTGACTCCCCTATGCTGGACTTCCACCCCGGGTACTGTGAGCCTTATTAAATGGGGTGTTAGTACACCCGACTTGTACTCAATATGCCCCGCTGGTCTAGTGGGGTCCCTGCTTGGTGACCGTGTAAACACCAGCGTCGCTGTCCGTCTCCCCAGACCGTGACAGGAACGTGATTTAATGGTGGATCCAGCCTGGTAGACACTCTTACCTCCTCCCTGTAGCAGCCACGCAAACCAGGAGAGCATCTGCGACCATGTTCCTAAAGCCGCAACGTCTCCACCACAAGTACCTGGGAACAGGCCGCGGGAGTATGCGATGCCGCTTGGGAGGTGATGGAGCTGCAGCTCTGAATGTCACACTGACATAGTGCTGCGGCTCTTGAAGTCTTCTTAGAAAGCTTTTTCAGGACTGCCCAGTGCAGCCCCCGTTAAGTGACCTGTTGCTGCAGGCACCAACATCGAAACTGAGCTCAGAGTGCCTGGAGGCGGGGTTATAGGAGGAGGCCCCAATGCATCCTGGGACAGCCTAAAGCTTTAGCCTGTTGGTGCCTCTGGATCAAGATCCACTCTACACCCCAATGTTTCCCTGTGGAACACAGTGTACCCTGCTGCAGAAATTCCTATAAAGTCTACACACGTTGGTATCTAGTCTCGGAATGATTGCATCAGATTTACCAAGCCACTTCGACTCTCTGTTGGCGCCAGTGCGGCCAAATAGGCTCTTTTTTTCATATTTGGTGGAGCTGTCCTATGATTATCCCCTTTTGGTCCCTGGTCAAAATTCTCATACGCTCAGTTGTATCTGATTGCCCTCCTCTAACCCTGGCGTTGCTTCTTCTGTGTGTATCTGCTTGCCAGTTATCTATATATGAGAATAAAATAATTTTACATATAGCCTGTGCAGCTAAATTCCAAATCGTCAAATCGTGGAAACAAATACACCCTCCTACCAGCACTGAACTTGTGAACCGCATCTGGTTCGTGGCAAAGATGGAATATCTGTCTTCTCTAGTGAACAACACAGTGGACAAATTTCATAACACTTGGATTCCCTGGTATGCAAAGTACAACTCGGCTTCCAGGACTTCATTGAAGCAATTTTCCTATTTTTTTCCCTTCCCCTTTCTCCGGCTCGCTCCCTCCCTTTCTCACTCTACATTTTCCTTCTGCCCCCCCCCCCCAGAGCCGGATTAAGGGGGGCCCTGGGGTTAAGTACCCCGGGCCCCCTTTTTTAAAAGGGCCCCCTGCCAGCACCACCTCCACAGATAGGTCCCGACTCCCCACTGTACTGGCTGCGCTCCCGGTCCTGGCTCCCCACTGTGCTGGCAAACACCGCCGGCAGTGCCACACGCAGGGGCAGCTGAGTGATGCCTGTCCCGGCGGCTCCCGCCGCCGCCTGCAGGGAGGCAGGACAGCTGAGCGACGAGAACAAGGAAGACGCGGCTTGTGGAGCCAGCTTGCACCCATCCCAGCTTAGGTGTGAGTATTTAGGAGGGACACAGAGAGCACAGCGCTCGGCTCTCCTGTGTCCCTCCTGCGTCTCCGGCGTGTGTGTGTGTGTTAAAAGAAGTGCACGAACCCGGCACTTCCTTTAACACACACACGCCGGAGACGCAGGAGGGACAGAGGAGAGCCGAGCGCTGTGCCCTCCGTGTCCCTCCTTCAGAAGACAGCGACGGAGGGTAAGTAACAAACTGGCACTGTGGGGTATATCTGGCAGCATGAGGGCACATCTGGCACTGTGGGGCATATCTGGCAGCATGAGGGCATATCTGGCACTGCGGGGCATATCTGGCATTGTGGGGCATATCTGGCAGCATGAAAGCATATCTGGCACTGTGGGACATACCTGGCACATCTGCAATTGTGGGGCATATCTGGCAGCATGAGGGCACATCTGGCACTGTGGGACATATCTGGCATTGTGGGGCATATCTGGCAGCATGAAGGCATATCTGGCACTGTGGGGCATATCTGGCATTGTGGGGTATATCTGGCAGCATGAGGGCATATCTGGCACTGTGGGGCATATCTGGCAGTATGAGGGCATATCTGGCACTGTGGGGCATATCTGGCAGCATCAGGGCATATCTGGCATTGTGGGGCATATCTGGCAGCATGAGGGCATATCTGGCACTGTGGGGCATATCTGGCAGTATGAGGGCATATCTGGCACTGTGGGGCATATCTGGCACATCTGGCATTGTGGGGCATATCTGGCAGCATGAGGGCATATCTGGCACTGTGGGGGTATATCTGGCAGCATGAGGTCATATCTGGCATTGTGGGGCATATCTGGCAGCATGAGGGCATATCTGGCAGCATGAGGTCATATCTGGCAGCATGAGGGCATATCTGGCATTGTGGGGCATATCTGGCAGCATGAGGGCATATCTGGCACTGTGGGGGTATATCTGGCAGCATGAGGTCATATCTGGCATTGTGGGGCATATCTGGCATTGTGGGGCATATCTGGCATTGTGGGGCATATCTGGCATTGTGGGGCATATCTGGCAGCATGAGGGCATATCTGGCACTGTGGGGCATATCTGGCACATCTGCCATTGTGGGGCATATCTGGCAGCATGAGGGCATATCTGGCATTGTGGGACATATCTGGCAGCATGAAAGCATATCTGGCACTGTGGGGCATATCTGGCACATCTGCCATTGTGGGGCATATCTGGCAGCATGAGAGCATATCTGGCAGCATGAGGGCACATCTGGCACTGTGGGGCATATCTGGCAGCATGAGGGCATATCTGGCATTGTGGGGCATATCTGGCATTGTGGGACATATCTGGCAGCATGAGGGCATAGCTGGCATTGTGGGGCATATCTGGCATTGTGGGGCATATCTGGCAGCATGAGGGCATGTCTGGCACTGTGGGGCATATCTGGCAGCATGAGGGCATATCTGGCACTGTGGGGGCATATCTGGCATTGTGGGGCATATCTGGCAGCATGAGGGCATATCTGGCACTGTGGGGGCATATCTGGTAGTATGAGGGCATATCTGGTACTGTGGGGCATATCTGGCACTGATGGCTGTGTACGGCTAGAGCTGCTTTTCCCACCCTAGGCTAATACTCGAGTCAATAAGTTTTCCCAGGTTTTTGTGGTAAAATTAGGTGCCTCGGCTTATATTCGGGTCGACTAATACTCGAGTATATACGGTATTATGTGTAATATATATATATATATATTTGCTTCTGAAGTGGCACTCCAAGGCATCTTGCAAATAACACTGTAATCCACAGGTTATGATTGACATTTCATGGTTTTTATACCGGAACAAGCATTTGGGTGTATGCGTGTGTCTATCTATATATATTTTATATATATATATATATAAAATGTCCCATAGGTGCGGCACTCATGCTTGTCTCATGTAAAAAAAGGACAGCTGTCCTGTATGCTTCTTCAATGTTTCAATTTATTATTCAAATTGTCGTCAGAAAAAAAAAATGTTTCCTGACGACAATTTGTTGTTTCCCCCCCCCCCCCCCCCCCCCACACAGACACACACACACACACTCTTCTACTCTTTTCCTTTTTTCTTCACCACTCTTCTGATGCTTTTCTACCTCTCAGTATTGATTCCACTGTTCAAATCTACATCCGGTTCTCACTCACTCTCCTCCCTCATAATGTTTGTAGTTCACTATAGCTTTTCCTAGTTTACCACTGGCTGGTCCATGGAAATCCTGCTGCATTCTTACGTAGGTCTTATGTACGCATCTCATATATATTCTCTCAGCTACTATACCTGTACTTAAAAAAAACTAAATGTTGTTGTTCTTTATAACTTTGTCTCTGCAGATTTTGATTGTTTTTGTTGTGACTTTACTTTTGCAAAGACTCTGTATTTGCTGTCAACTTCAATTTTATTCAATAAAATGTATAATTATAAAAAATAAAATAAAAAAACACGATCAATAAAAAGCAGTCAAGCAAGTCATTTATAAATAATACAATATCGCATTGAAGAATGTGATTTAAACATAAGCTGACAAAGTCACATAAATAGCCATGGAAATATCCAGAAGTTATGAAGAAGCAGGACCCTCATTAGATGTAGAGGTGGTATCTTGACCTCCAACTGCCAGTTCTTCCTTCAGGAAACCTTCCGCATCTACTGCTCTGGGGAAATCTTTATAAGACGAGCCATCATATATACACAGATATGCTGGATACAGCAACGCAAAATGTCACCTTTATAGAATTGATTTGATATGACAGGAACAAATGGGAGAGAATTCTTTATGGGCTTTAGTAACCCCCACTGAATATTCTTGAAAAATAAAATAATCTTGAAAAATAAAACATTTGGTATAATTTGTGAAATACTGTTTGTTCCATGTTGCATGAGATAAAAGATTGCATCAGATTCAGCTTAATACTTAGTTATTTATTTAAAGACTCGCCCTTGTGCTAAGAGAAAGTATATCTCTTAGTGTTATATACAGAACTAACAGGTACAGTACAGCAACAGCAAATCTGGGTGTGTCCCTGAATTTATACTCTTATGTTATGTGTAACCCTGACATCATTCGTTCTAGAATATTCCTTTATATATATATATATATATATATATATATATTAGGACTTTGGGCTTGGTGAGATATAGCCTTATTTGGGTTTAATTCCAATTCTTTTACACAGATATGAGATGTTTTAGTGCAACGTGTATTCAAGGGGACCTTTATGGAATATGCTCACTTTTCATGTAAGGTACTGTATATTATATGATAGGTATACCTGTATACCTACAAAATAAGCATGTATATAGAATTAGGAAAATCTATTATATTTTCAGTGCATGTCCTCATGTTCTAATACTTCTCTTCCCTCCTGTACTTTGCTAAAACCCTTGGTATATGTGAAAGTTTCTATCACGTCCCCCCTTTCCCTTCTCTGCTCCAAACTATACATGTTAAGATTTTTTAGTCTTTCTGGGTATGTTGTGTGATATAGGCCATGCACCATGTTAGTTGCCCTTCTTTGTACAGTCTCTAATGTATTAATATCCTTCTGGAGATATGGCCTCCAGAACTGGACACAGTGAGCATAATTCAGACCAGATCGCGCACTAGCAGTTTTTTGCAGTCCAGCGATCAGATAGTCACCGCCTATAAAGGAGAGTATTTTCGCTTTGCAAGTGTGCGAACGCATGTTCAGCCGAGCGGTACAAAAAAACTTTGTGCAGTCTCTTGAGTAGCCCAGAACTTACTCAGCCGCTGCGATCACTTCAGCCTGTCCGGGGCCGGAATTGATGTCAGACACCCGCCCTGCAAACGCTTGGACACGCCTGTGCTTCCCCAACCACTCCCAGAAAATGGTCAGTTGCCACCCACAAACACCCTTTTCCTGTCAATCACCTTGTGATCGGCTGTGTGAATGGATTCTTCATAAAACCCATCGCACAGCAACAATCCGCTTTGTACTCATGCGACGCGCATACGCATGCGCAATTCTGATCTGATCGCAGCACTGCAAAAAAAGCTATCGTGCGATAAGGTCTGAATTAGGCCCAGTATTCCAGATGAGGCCGTACCAATGACCTATACAGTGGCATTATT
Source organism: Pseudophryne corroboree (assembly GCF_028390025.1). NCBI lineage: Eukaryota > Metazoa > Chordata > Amphibia > Anura > Myobatrachidae > Pseudophryne > Pseudophryne corroboree. Next base: position 20,867,926 of record NC_086446.1, on the reverse strand, counting down.
ACTTCTTTCTGCTGCTGATTCCTCTCCCAATGCAGCCAAGCATCTGACTAGCCTTCCTCATTGCTTTGTTACATTGCTTACCTGCATATAAGTCACATGAAATAGTGACTCCTAGATCCCTTTCCTCAGTAGTTTAAAGTATATTGCCATTACTATATTTAGCCTTTTGTTTTTTTATACCAAAGTGCATGATTTTACATTAAACTTTAATTGCCACACTCTTGACATTCCTCTAGTCTACCTAGATCTTCAATCATTTGTTCTACCCCTCCTGGTGTGTCTACCCTGTTGCATATTAGAATCCTTTGGAATGTAAGCTCTCACGAGCAGGGCCCTCTTCCCTCATGTGATTATCCTTTTTCCTACTTTAATAATCTTCAACTGCACAAAATCCAGCAGTCTTCTGCCACCTGATACTTATTTCAGTGTCATCTGCTGATGTTTATTTACTCTGTACTTGTCCAATATTGTCTTCAACTGTAAGTCACTGTTTTCCTGTTTTGATTATTTGTTTATGTACTCTGTAATTGAGCGCTACGGAACCCTTGTGGCGCAATATAAATAAAGGATAATAATATCTTTGTATCATCTGAAAAAGGCACATTTTTATAAATATATTAAACAGCAATGGTCCAAGTACAGATTCTTGGGGTACTCCACGGGTAACATTTCCCTTCATAAAATGGACTCCATTTACTACAACTGTCTGTTTCAGGATGCAGCCAATTTACAGGCTGTCGGGATCTCGGCGTTTAGGAGACCGACGCCGGAATCCCGACAGCTTGCATTTTACCAACTGCCAGAATCCCGACACCCGCCCGGTATTCCCACTCGGTTGGTGAGTCCACACCACCAACCGAGTGGTAATATAACCTATGGTGAACGCAGCGAGTGCACTCGCTGCATCAGAGCCGGGGTTCTGCTGACGGTATAATGACAGCCGGCATCCCATCTGCCAGGATATCATATGTATCCCGTCTGTTTCCTTTCCTGCAACCTGGTTCTTATCCATTTGTTTTATAATCCAACCCCAAACTTTCGAGTTTAGTTAGCAGTCTGCGATGTAGGACAGTGTCAAATGTCTTACTGAAGTCTAGATTATGCTACATCCAGGGCCGGTGCTAGGGTGTTCGGCGCCCTCCTGCAAAATATAAATTTGCGCCCTCCCATACTTTACATGTAGGGCCGGGGGGTTACCATGGCTTCTTGGGCCCCTGAGCTGCAGGAGATCCGTGTAAGCCTATGGATGTGAACTCTCTGCCCACACTCACTCTGTGCAGCGCTAGTGTGCAAGAGAGGGAATCGGCACCCTCCCCCCCACACACACACACCTGCATGTAAAATAGGGGCAGTGCGCGCCGCAGGCGTGCACAAAAAATATAGGGGCGTGGCTTCGCAGGGAAGGGGTGTGGCCACAAAATAATACCAATTCATATTGCATATTATAGTATTCACACAGTCTTGAACAGTAGACTGATGTAAAAGATGGCGTTATGTTACAATACTTTCACATTTTCCTTTTAGGAACAAATTTTGCCTTGCAGCAGTCTGGGTCCTATTAATTTAATGAGCCGCAGGGTTTAATAACTCTCCTAATTAATAGCCTGGTAGCATTTATAATTTCTGAATAAATATTCACACAGCTTGGTTGTAAAATCTGTATTTTTGATTTATTAACAATATATGTATTTCAATATTTCATTTACTTTGATCTTATTGTAGAATTACCATTATTATAGTATTCTAAAATTTGGGGTTAATATAATACCCTATTACTTCGCACTCTCAGGCTATCAGATGACTTGTTTTGCCTGGCTACAGAGATTTATTTTAAAAGATTAAATAAAAGTTATGTTTTAACACTGTATTTATATTTCAAAAGAGTGCGCCACACACTAAGCCTTCTTTTAGTGAGAAACCCACTAGTGGTTTACACTAATAACGTTTAGAAAAACACTGCATACTCAGCTTAGTGGCGCACCTCCAACCCAGTTTCAATTTCATTAGGGCTTCTCTTTTTCTTAGCCCTCATTACATTTCATCTATTGGTTGGTTACCTACAATTATATATGTAAATTATTGTAAAAACACCTGTGCATTATCCTTCAGACGTTTTGTCCTTCCCTCAAAATATTATAGTAGTCTCCATTATTCAAACTATGCCGCACAGTAGCGCCACTACACCAGGTAGAGCCCCTTTTACACATTATGGCCGACAGATTCGGAGCCCCTTTTACACATTACGGCGGACAGCGCTCCCCTTTTTACACATTACGGCAGACAGCGCCTCCCTTTTTACACATTACGGCGGACAGCGCTCCCCTTTTTACACATTACGGCGGACAGCGCCTCCTTTTTACACATTATGGCGGACAGAGTCCGCTTTTTACACATTACGGCGGACAGCGCCCCCCTTTTTACACATTACGGTGGACTGCGTCCACTTTTTACACATTACGGCGGACAGCGCCTCCCTTTTTACACATTATGGCGGACAGAGTCCCCTTTTTACACATTACGGCGGACAGCGCTCCCCTTTTTACACATTACGGCGGACAGCGCCCCCCTTTTTACACATTACGGCGGACAGCGCCCCCCTTTTTACACATTACGGCGGACAGCTCCCCCCTTTTTACACATTACGGCGGACAGCATCCACTTTTTAAATACAAACACAAACACACATACATATACACAAACACACACACACACTTTCTCTTTCACACTCTTTACACTCTTACCACAATCTTGCTGGCCAGATCTTCCACTGTCTGCTAGCCTGGTCCGTGTAGCTCCGCCCCTTGGTCCGTGTAGCTCCGCCCCCTTGGCCCGTGTAGCTCCGCCCCTTGGCCCGTGTAGCCCCGCCCCCTTTTGTCGGACAGAAAACACTCCTCTCCCTGTCACAGGGGACAGAGGAGAACGAGTCATGATGCCGGCGCTGCTGCGGCTGCCTGTCAGTGTGACAGGGCAGGCGCAGCAGCAGCAGGAGGGACAGGACGGCGCTTCAGCTGGGATGCAGAGCAGTGAAGGCGCCTCTCCTGCCCGGCGCCTACCTGCACTGCATCCCTTGCTGAGCGGCTAGCGCCGGGCCTGGCTACATCTATAGCCCCCGTTGATCTATTATTTTAGTCAGAGTCAAAAACTCTTTCTTTTAATAGTTTTTCCATTACTTTTCTTACTACTGATGTAAGGCTTACTGGTCTGTAGTTACTTGCTTCTTCCTTGCTTCCACTTTTGTGCAGTGGAACTACATTTGCTCATTTCCAGTCCACTGGAATTGTGCCTGTATCTATACAGGTACTGATTCTTAGTCCCAGTATGGAGAAAGAGAGGTTTGTTTGGAGCATATATGGAGATTTAGGTACTTGGATTATCTACAGAGCCCACCGGGATCATTGCTATCAGAAAATGTAACCAAAGTGAAAGGCCAATCACAGTCACTCAAAATGGCAAATGCAAAATGTTTATGGGGTCCACTAGCATCATAGCAGTGGTATTCATAGCAATATAGGAGAGTCAGCATTCAGATGGATTTCCTGTACAGCAACAAAACCAGCCTTCAGTTTAGGTATGGAGATTATATAGGGGGGGGGGCGGGGGGGGGGGGGGGGGGGTCTGGACTGCACACCCTAACTAAACATAATAAAAGTGGCTACCATGCCACACACAGAAAAAAATAATTTAAAGAGCCTTACTTTTACTAATGTTAAATTGCCAAAATTTTTACAATTATTTTGATTTTAGTAATGTTTGGAGAGTGCACCTGCATTCTTTTTTTCTGTGTGGCACTACAAGTTTCAGCATGGTAGCACCTCATATTTAGTTAGGGTGTGCAGTTCAGGGCCTCCTGCCCTTAATATTCTACAGTTGAAGGTGGAGACTGATTTTAATTATGAACCCTTGCATTTGCAGAATGGATATTGAACAAGTCATTAATAATGGTAAGGCCTGAATACATTTATATAGTGTTAGTAATGAGGATGAGTTTGGGGTGTGGGACCCTCTGGGTTGGTGTGGCCGGGCTACTTCATGGCATCACAATGTAACCCTTAATTTAGCACTTTACAGCAAAATTATTTGTTTTTTTAATAATTTTTAACACATTTATTATTATCTGTCACCCATGTCATATGAAGTCAGTACAAGAGATCACTGATAAATATGGTAAATCGTATAAAATTTTGGACTTTTTCAACTGCAGAACCACTAATGTGGTCTATTGCATTCTATGTACCTGTGGTATGAAATATGTGGGAATAACCACTAGAATGTTGAAAACCAGGATCTTGGAACATCTGGGTACGATTAGAAATGCAGCAAAGGATATGAATAACTTTAAACAGATAACAACAGTAGCGAGGCACTTCTACCAACATAAAGATAGCAGTTCTCATAAACTACAAGTATGTGGTCTGCAGAAAATTAAGTTGGGTATCAGAGGAGGCAATGCAATGCAGGAGTTATTAAAAAAGGAAAGTGAGTGGACGTTTAAATTTGGATGCTTAGCACCCAATGGTCTGAATGAGCACATCAATTATTCCGTTTTCCTTTAAATAACACCATAGATACGATCTAGGACTTGAACTTCACTTGTTTAGAAATAGTTTACTAATCCTTCATTTCTTTTCAGAGATCTGTGATTCGACTCTACTGTTTTTATACAGATATCAAAAATATAAAAACATTTTTTTGCAGTAATGTATTCAATAAATTTAAATATATGGTAACTCAGACATATTGCACAGTTCACTGTTAGTCAGTTAGTTATAGGGTCAAGATTCAGATTCCAAAGATTAGAGATACCGTTAATACACACGATTCATAAGATATTGGGATTTAAATGAGTTTTGCTCTAATGTGAGCTCAGTGAATTCTGCTGTGTGGAAACTATAGATATCGAGAGCACACGGAGTTTACAGGATATTGGTACCTAATAAGTCTGCCCAGTGTGAGCTAATTGCACCGTAATAACATGAATGATTCAGACTATATAACAAAGGTGCATTACTGATTGGATAGAATTGCTGTGCGGCGATAATAGACACTGCTAACACACAGGTTTTATAAGATACTGGTATCTAATGAAGCTGTCCTGTGTGAACTGATTGCACAGAAATAACACTGAGGATTCAATAAGTGTAAATGTATTATTGGTATAGTACCATGCTTTAGTTTAATGAAATAATGCTGTTTAAATCTACATGAATTAATTAACTACTTCTTTCTAGCAATGTGCTACAATTTGAAATAATGCGGCTTTAAACTGTACAATATTATCACTTGTTTTCCCTATGTGAAGATCCAAGATAATTGGATCTAAAAATCCATAAAAATACTACTGTTAACATATGCACGGTATAATTAGCCGTGGATTCAATTTAACAGCGGACAAATATTTATTTGTTTTTTCCTCTGGATATTTATGCATCGGTGGTCAATTTGTAAGCTTAATTTCTGCTATAGTGCTGTGTTAAATACTCAAAGTGCCAATGATAGCTTAATATATTTTGTTGGTTTTAGTTGGAGAGCACAGACTACAATCATATGACGCCATGCCGTGTGTTCATATGCCTGTGAGGAATTGAATATACAACAGATAAATGTGTTTAACTGGTAAACAGCAGATGAACGTATGTGTACACACACTCTAATTACCATCAGTGGGTATTTGTAAATGCCCAGGGTTTTGGACACAGGGCGCTGCGTCGATTATTCACTGGCTCACATGCTGAAAAATTGCTGGCTATTATGCGCTGTAATTACAATCAGGGTGGCAGTGAAATACGGAATAAACTTCAAGGCTGTGTGAGAAAGAATCAGTTATACAAATTGTTACAATGTATTCAGCTTGTTTGGCATTTTGAGCACTCTGCAATGAACACTACATGAATAGCAACATTTGTATCGAAATTGCTGACTGTCACGCTTGCAGATAGCTGTGAGAGGAAATGGCTACACTATATTGAAGCTAAATGGTTAGTGTTGAACAGCCAGCAAAAATTATTCGTAATCACTGACTACAATCCAGAGAAATTTAGGGGAACTCCTGATACCGCAGTGATTAGATATCACATTGTTAAGAAATGAATTCTATGATAGGTTGTTGATAAAGACAAGTAAGACAGGGTTATTGTTTTATCAGCTTTATTAAACTGCAGTATTGATATTTCTTTTCACACTTTTTATTATTTATTTCACTATACTAATGTGAAGATAGTCACATAATATCATGATTAATTAAGCAAATCCTGTATTTATTGGAATCATAAAAGATAGTTACATAGTGTTATGAATAGTTAAGGACATGAATCAATTCTTACCTCATCTATTTTAAGGAATATTATTAAAGGTTACGTTTTAAAAAAACAATCATATCAATTTAAATACATATAATTAAATTTAAAAGAGTGCTCCAAAAAGGCAATCCCTGTCTTTCTCCGGCCACTGTCGGGTTTTGTATGTTTATCAGGTTTAAACATGATTGTTGGAGCACATCCAGCTGATTAATTATAGACTACTAAACAAGTCAAAATTATTGAACAGCTGGTTCTATCATATTTCTAGGACATTATCTGGGTTCGGTGCAGGGTATACTATATTACTACATGACCCATGTCATATTATCTGCACCCTCTAACACTTTACTTGATATCTTTCTCTAGTGTGGTGCCTTAGTATGGTTTGGCTGAGCGGCTTGCACCTTGACTTGAACCTTTATAATGTTCGGGACCTACCTGATGAGGTTTCCTGGACGCAGTGGATAGGCTCATACTTTTGGCCAAAATTATGCTAATAACCTCACTTTTACTTGATGTAAAATTGCAAAATGTATTACAATTATTCTGATTAGTAATGTTTGGAGAGTGCACCTGTGGTTTTTTTTCTAGGTAAGGAGATTATCTTTATATATTGCAAGGCCGACCTCCTTTTATTAGGATAATTCAGACCTTTAAGGTGGGAACACACTAGACATTGTGCAAATGACGTGATGGTCATCTTGATTTCCCTTCATCCTCAGAACAAGTGATATAGGGGGTCATTCCGAGTTGATCGCTCGCAACTTTTTGCTGCGATCAGGTCAAAACTCTGCAAAACTGCGCATGCGTATGCACCGCAATGCGCATGTGCATCGTACGGGTACAAAACGGATCGTTGCTGGGCGATAGATGTAATGAAGAATCCTTTTGCACAGCTGATCGAAAGGAGATTGACAGGAAGAAGGCGTTTGTGGGTGGCAACTGACCGTTTTCTGGGAGTGTTTGTAAAAACGCAGGCGTGTCCAAGCGTTTGCAGGGCGTCAGTTCCAGAACCAAAAAGACTGAAGTGATCGCAACGGCTGAGTAAGTTCAGAGCTACTGAGAAACTGCACAAAACGTTTTTGTCCCGCTCGGCTGCACAGGCGTTCACACACTTGCAAAGCGAAAATACACTCCCCTGTGGGCAGCAACTATGTGTTTGCACTTGAAATGACCCCTACAGTGCGTACACACTGTGCAATCCTTCAAATGACCGAATGATACATCTTGCATTGTTTGGTCATTTGATCAGTAACAATATATGTCTGGTTGGCCGTACACACTACACGATTTGCACATAACCATTAAAGATAACTTCTGATCTGCCTGCACTGCATGGCATGTCAGTGGGTAGTGGCACAGCCTCCACCACTCACAATACCTAGAAAATATAAGATACAGTATACAGTCACACTGTAGAAGAAGCAAGCAGGACAATGATAATGACCACCCCATTTCTGCTGCCACAAAAATGCATACAAGAGTCATGTGACCCAGTTTAAGCACCATAAAGACTTTTATTATAACCAATAATAATCTTCTATACTGTTATCTGATGTTACTTTAGCTTTATTGGGGGGTACAGGCAGATTTACCCATATTTCACTTTTCACTGCCGCCAACGATTTTGCAGTAATCTCATTTTTGCAAATTTGCAATTTAATAGGTGAATCGCAGAAGGCGCAATAAAGCTGCGAGAAGAGAAATCAGTGTAAATTATGTGGCTAATTGAATTCCTCCCTATAAGTTAAAGTATTTATTATTCCATTTTACAATGCATACTCATTACTCATTTCATGAGACATTATAAATAATATACACATTTACATTGTTAGTTAAGGTATTAGAGGTGAGACTGTATACAGAAAAAGCATTAATGGTATTAATTAGGGGAGGTACATAGGTAACGTGTTTCTTAGGGTTGTTTAAAAATGTTTTTACAAAATTCAAAATAATATTTCAACATGAATTTTCTTATACAATTTGGGTTTACAAAAACAGAAGGGATTAGATATTAAAATTATTTCAATTGTTTAGATAATGGGTTTGATATTGGTGTAATTAGGGAAGTAACATTGGTAAAGTGGATTTGATTTTTAACAGTGATGTTTCTATCATTCTTGTATAACATTTCTAGATTGCAAACATCATTACACACTCAATCGCAGGTGTGTGTGTCTCACGGCGACACAAGGCCTGAATATAGATAGTAAGCCGAATACTTTCCTTTAATCCACTAAAGGATCCTGCAACCCACATACATCATTTGAGAAATGTAACCTTAACACTTATAGGCCCTACACACTGGGCGATATTACTGAAAGATATGAACGATCTCGTTCATTAATTAACGAAATACCGTTCATATCTTTCAGTGTGGAGGCACCAGCGATGAATGATGCGCGGCCCCGCGCTCGTTCATCGTTGGTGTCCCGTCGCTTTTGCATGCGGACCAATATGGCTGCTTTTATTAATATTTGCCTGCACTGCTATGGAGCCGGGTGACGGGATAGTGAAGAAACTTCAGTCCCCCTGCCATCTCCCCCCCACCGCCGGGTCGCCCGTATCCGCCATCGGGCAGCTCGGTGGCGAATCGCATAGTGTGTAGGGCCCTTTACACTCGGCAACACCAAATTTTTGGTTTACTTGTTTCAATATTTTGTCCCATGTCTTTCTTTATTTTGAACTTAATATTCATATTTTCACTACCTTATTTTTTCATTCATTACTTTAATTTTTATTTCATCTTTTACTATTTTTATTTTATCTTTATTTTTATTTATATTTTTTCATTTTTATGTTTACTTTATTTTTCTGTATACTTTGCTTTTTTCATTTTTATTTATCTTTCACTCATTTCCACCACCTATGGATCATTTTCACCACCACGGCCATAAGTGGTGGAAATGAGTGAAAGATAAATATGTTTCCACAGTGTCATCATTCTTCTCACTTTATTTCCATTCTTTAAGTTAATTTCTCCCACCTACTTTTTTCTTTCCTTAAAAGCATATCACAACATTATCAGAAACATGAGGCTGCCGCCGATTTTAACTCCTGGTTCCGGGCATTTCTGATATTTTCAATAAAGTTTTTTTTTAACCTATTTATAGACCAACCTGCAAGAAAAAAATAAGATTTTACTTACCGATAAATCTATTTCTCGTAGTCCGTAGTGGATGCTGGGGACTCCGTCAGGACCATGGGGATTAGCGGCTCCGCAGGAGACAGGGCACAAAAATAAAGCTTTAGGATCAGGTGGTGTGCACTGGCTCCTCCCCCTATGACCCTCCTCCAAGCCTCAGTTAGGATACTGTGCCCGGACGAGCGTACACAATAAGGAAGGATTTTGAATCCCGGGTAAGACTCATACCAGCCACACCAATCACACCGTACAACTTGTGATCTGAACCCAGTTAACAGTATGACAACGTAGGAGCCTCTGAACAGACGGCTCACAACAATAACAACCCGATTTTTTTGTAACAATAACTATGTACAAGTATTGCAGACAATCCGCACTTGGGATGGGCGCCCAGCATCCACTACTGACTACGAGAAATAGATTTATCGGTAAGTAAAATCTTATTTTCTCTGACGTCCTAGTGGATGCTGGGGACTCCGTCAGGACCATGGGGATTATACCAAAGCTCCCAAACGGGCGGGAGAGTGCGGATGACTCTGCAGCACCGAATGAGAGAACTCCAGGTCCTCTTTAGCCAGGGTATCAAATTTGTAGAATTTTACAAACGTGTTCTCCCCCGACCACGTAGCTGCTCGGCAGAGTTGTAATGCCGAGACCCCTCGGGCAGCCGCCCAGGATTAGCCCACCTTCCTTGTGGAATGGGCCTTGACAGATTTAGGCTGTGGCAGGCCTGCCACAGAATGTGCAAGTTGAATTGTGCTACAAATCCAACGAGCAATCGTCTGCTTAGAAGCAGGAGCACCCAGTTTGTTGGGTGCATACAGGATAAACAGCGAGTCAGTTTTCCTGACTCCAGCCGTCCTTGAAATATATATTTTCAATGCCCTGACAACGTCCAGCAACTTGGAATCCTCCAAATCGCTAGTAGCCGCAGGCACCACAATAGGCTGGTTCAGATGAAACGCTGACACCACCTTAGGCAAAAACTGAGGACGCGTCCGCAGTTCTGCTCTGTCCCAATGGAAAATCAGATATGGGCTTTTATACGATAAAGCCGCCAATTCTGATACTCTCCTGGCTGAAGCCAGGGCCAGTAGCATGGTTACTTTCCACGTAAGATATTTCAAATCCACGGATTTGAGTGGCTCAAACCAATGGGATTTGAGAAAATTCAAAACTACATTAAGGTCCCACGGAGCCACTGGGGGCACAACCGGGGGCTGTATATGTAGTACTCCTTTTACAAAAGTCTGGACTTCAGGAACTGAAGCCAATTCTTTCTGGAAGAAAATCGACAGGGCCGAAATTTGAACCTTAATGGACCCCAATTTGAGGCCCATAGACAATCCTGTTTGCAGGAAATGTAGGAATCGACCCAGTTGAAATTCCTCTGTGGGGGCCTTCCTGGCCTCACACCATGCAACATATTTTCTCCAAATGCGGTGGTAATGTTGTGCAGTCACCTCCTTCCTGGCTTTTACCAGTGTAGGAATGACCTCTACAGTGCGTACACACTGTGCAATCCTTCAAATGACCGAATGATACATCTTGCATTGTTTGGTCATTTGATCAGTAACAATATATGTCTGTTTGGCCGTACACACTACACGATTTGCACATAACCATTAAAGATAACTTCTGATCTGTCTGTACTGCATGGCATGGCATGTCAGTGGGTAGTGGCACAGCCTCCACCACTCACAATACCTAGAAAATATAAGATACAGTATACAGTCACACTGTAGAAGAAGCAAGCAGGACAATGATAATGACCACCCCATTTCTGCTGCCACAAAAATGCATACAAGAGTCATGTGACCCAGTTTAAGCACCATAATGACTTTTATTATAACCAATAATAATCTTCTATACTGTTATCTGATGTTACTTTAGCTTTATTAGGGGGTACAGGCAGATTTACCCATATTTCACTTTTCACTGCCGCCAACGATTTTGCAGTAATCTCATTTTTGCAAATTTGCAATTTAATAGGTGAATCGCAGAAGGCGCAATAAAGCTGCGATAAGAGAAATCAGTGTAAATTATGTGGCTAATTGAATTCCTCCCTATTAGTTAAAGTATTTATTATTCCATTTTACAATGCATACTCATTACTCATTTCATGAGACATTATAAATAATATACACATTTACATTGTTAGTTAAGGTATTAGGTGAGAATGTATACAGAAGAAGCATTAATGGTATTAATTAGGGGAGGTACATAGGTAACGTGTTTCTTAGGGTTGTTTAAAAATGTTTTTACAAAATTCAAAATAATATTTCAACATGAATTTTCTTATACAATTTGGGTTTACAAAAACAGAAGGGATTAGATATTAAAATAATTTCAGTTGTTTAGATAATTGGTTTGATATGGGTGTAATTAGGAAAGTAACATTGGTAAAGTGAGTTTGATTTTTAACAGTGATGTTTCTATCATTCTTGTATAACATTTCTAGATTGCAAACATCATTACACACTCAATCGCAGGTGTGTGAGTCTCACGGCGACACAAGGCCTGAATATAGATAGTAAGCCGAATACTTTCCTTTAATCCACTAAAGGATCCTGCAACCCACATACATCATTTGAGAAATGTAACCTTAACACTTATAGGCCCTACACACTGGGCGATATTACTGAAAGATATGAACGATCTCGTTCATTAATGAACGAGATACCGTTCATATCTTTCAGTGTGGAGGCACCAGCGATGAACGATGCGCGGCCCCGCGCTCGTTCATCGTTGGTGCCCCGTCGCTTTTGCATGCAGACCAATATGGCTGCTTTTATTAATATTTGCCTGCACTGCTATGGGGCCGGGTGACGGGATAGTGAAGAAACTTCAGTCCCCCAGTCATCTCCCCCCCACCGCCGGGTCGCCCGTATCCGCCATCGGGCAGCTCGGTGGCGGATCGCATAGTGTGTAGGGCCCTTTACACTCGGCAACACCAAATTTTTGGTTTACTTGTTTCAATATTTTGTCCCATGTCTTTCTTTATTTTGAACTTAAATTTTATTTTTATATTCATATTTTCACTACCTTATTTTTTCATTCATTACTTTAATTTTAATTTCATCTTTTACTATTTTTATTTTATCTTTATTTTTATATTTTTTAATTTTTAGGTTTACTTTATTTTTCTCTATACTTTGCTTTTTTCATTTTTATTTATCTTTCACTCATTTCCACCACCTATGGATCATTTTCACCACCACTGCCATAGGTAGTGGAAATGAGTGAAAGATAAATGTTTCCACAGTGTCATCATTCTTCTCACTTTATTTCCATTCTTTAAGTTAATTTCTCCCACCTACTTTTTTCTTTCCTTAAAAGCATATCACAACATTATCAGAAACATGAGGCTGCCGACGATTTTAACTCCTGGTTGCGGGCATTTCTGGTATTTTCAAGAAAGTTTTTTTTTAACCTATTTATAGACCAACCTGCAAGAAAAAATATACGTTATGGTAAGAACTTACCGTTGATAATGGTATTTGTCCTAAGTCCACATGATAACAATGAGATATGATGGAGCGACAGTGGATTGGCACCAATCGATCAAAGCTTTCTGGCCTCTCAGGATGCAACGGGCCCTTCCATAAATCCCCGCCCACTGGCTCAGGCAAATGGGTTGTATTCCAAAGCACAAGGGAGGAGCATCATGTAGAATCCTAATCAGGCGATAAGAACACACATGCACACCCTTCCATACAAGAAGGAAGAGGTTAGTGAGTATCCTGTGTACTTAGGAGAAATACAGTTATCAACAGTAAGTTCTTACCATAACATATATTTCTCCGGCAGGGTCCACAGGTTATCCACAGGATAACAATGGGATTTCCTGAAGCAACTTAGTGGTGGGGACGCTCCTGATTGGACAGGAGAACCCTACGCCCGAATTCATCGTCATGAGAGGCAAAGGTATCCAAGGCATAATGTCTAATGAATGTGTTAATGGAAGACCATGTGGCTGCCTTACATATCTGTTCTGCTGAAGCACGATGTTGTGCTGCCCATGAAGGACCTACCTTATGAGTAGAGTGAGCAGAGACATTAGCCGGAACAGGGAGAGCAGCTTGAGAATATGCTTCTGAAATCGTAATTCGAAGCCATCTTGCCAGCGTCTGTTTAGTAGCAGGCCATCCTCTCTTGTGAAATCCGTAGAGAATGAAGAGAGAATCTGTCTTTCTGATGGCACTGGTACGGTCCACGTAGATCCTTAATGCCCGGACCATGTCCATCGATGCATCTCCCGCAGAAAGTCCCAGTAACTGAAAAGCCAGGACTACAATTTCTTCATTAAGGTGGAATTTAGACACCACCTTAGGAAGATACCTAGACCTAGTTCTGAGAACTGCTTTATCTGGATAAAAAAAAAATCAGAAATGGGGAACGATATGACAGCACTCCTAAATCTGATACTCTTCTAGCTGATGCCATAGTCAGTAGAAAGAGCACTTTAGCTGTCAACCATTTAAGATCCACTTTATTATGTGGTTCAAATGGGGCCACTTGAAGGGCCTTTAGGACTAAATTTAAGTCCAAGGCACTGTAGGTGGAACAAACAAAGGCTGAATGTGCAACATTGCATGAAAAAAAAAATGTACATACTGTAAATTGGCAATTTTCTTTTGGAACCATACAGTCAATGCCGATACTTGTACTCTAAAAGGAAGCCACCTTCAAACATTTATCCATTCATGCCTGCAGGAATGCTAGGACTGTGGAAATGATGAAAGATTTAGGATCCTCCTTTCTTTCACTACACCAATGAATATAGATTTGCCATATTTGGTGATAAATACGAGCGGAGGAAGGTTTCCTTGCTCTGATCATTGTTTGAATTACCTGTTTTGAGAATCCTCTTGACTTCAGAATAGAGGTTTCAAGAGCCATGCCATCAAAGACTGTAGAGTCAGATGTTCGTGATAACGAGGACCCTGCGTCAGTAGGTCTGGACGTTGAGGGAGCAGAAATGGAGCATCCATCGACATTATCTACAGATCCATATACCAATGTCTTCTGGGACAAGCTGGAGCCATTAGAATCACGGCACCCTTTGCTTGCTTTATTTTCCTCACGACCCTGGGTAATAGGGTGATCAGAGGAAACACATAAACCAGATGAAAGTCCCATCTCACCAACAAAGCGTCCACAAAGATTGCTCTGGGATCCTTTGTTCTTGACCCGTATGCGGGCACTTTGTTAATCAGACGGGATGCCATGAGCTCTATCTCTGGCAAACCCCATTTGTCTACTAGAGCCTGGAAGACCTCCGGGTGTAGAGCCCATTCGCTTGCTTGAATGGTGTGTCGACTGAGAAAGTCCACTTTCCAGATTAGGACTCCCAGAATAAATACTGCGAACAAGGCTGGATGATGGAGTTCTGCCCATTTTAGTATGTGACTAAGCTCCTTCATTGCTTTTTGGCTGCGAGTTCCTCCCTGATGGTTGAGGTGCACTACTGCCGTTGCATTGTCCGAGCGGATCTGGACTGGTTTTCCTTGAAGAATGTCCTTTGTCTGAATCAGTGCCATGTATATGGCCCAAAGTTCCAACAGATTTATTGGCAGGCATCTTTCTTCTTTGGTCCATTGTCCCTGGAACCACAATCTTCCAGACACTGCACCACAGCCCCGAAGACAGGAATCTGTTGTCAGAATCTCCCAATCTGATATCCAAAAGGGTCTCCCCTATGTCTAGATGGGATGTTTGTAGCCACCAGGCTAATGACTTTCTTACTTTTACCAAAAGTACCATAGTCTGTTTCTTTATTGTCTGATGTATTCCATTCCATTTGGCAAGAATCAGACGCTGCAGAAGTCTTGAGTGGAATTGTGCATACTCCACCATGTCGAATGTTGACACCATTAAACCCATCACTCGCATTGCTGTGTGAATGGATACCATCTGACTGTGTAACAAGGCCTGAATCCTTGACTGTACCTTGGATATCTTGTCCCAAGGTAAAAATACTCTCTACAGACCTGAATCCAGTACAGCCCCCAAGTGAGTCATCCGCTGTGACGGAACTAGAGACGATTTTGCCCAATTTATGAGCCACCCATGTCTCTGCAGACAAGCTATTGTCTATTGGAGATGACATAGGAGCAACTCCTGTGACTGTGCCATGATTAAAAGGTCGTCAAGGTATGGAAAAATTCTTATCCCCTGCTGGCGGAGATAAGCTGCCATAACCACCATAATCTTGGTAAATACTCTGGGGAGCTGTGGCTAACCCAAAGGGTAGAGCCTGGAACTGAAAATGCTGTTGTTGGATTACGAACCTGAGATAACACTGATGGGACAGTGCTATAGGAACATGTAGGTAAGCATCCTGTATATCCAGGGAGACCATATAATCCCCTGGTTCCATGGCCAAAACTATGGAACATAACATCTCCATGTGAAACCGAGGTACCCAAATGTATTTGTTTAGCATTTTGAGATCGAGAATGGGCCAAAATGACCCATTTGGGTTCTGAACCAAAAACAGGTTGGAGTAAAAACATTGTCCTCGTTGTGCAGGGGGTACTGGACTGACTACTTCTGACTGAAGCAATTTCTGAACTGCTTCTTGCAAAGCCCTGGACTTCGTCTCTACTCGAGGTGGGCTGGTGCAGGACAACCTTCGAGGAGGATGCTTCTTGAAGAGAAAAACATAACCTAGAGATACCACTTCCTGCACCCAGGCATCTGTTGTACACTGCTGCCAGATCTGTGCAAACTGAAGAAGTCGGCCCCCCACCCTGGGGTCCCCCAGGTGGAGGCCTGCACGATCAGGCTAATGGCTCGTCTTCTGGTTATCTGTCAATTCTTTACCAAAAATAGTATTTTCCAAAAAAGATTCCAAAACCTTCTTAGACTCTGAATCAGCTTTCCACGTACGTAACCAAACTGCTCTGCGAGCAGCTATTGTTGAAGCCGATTCCCTAGAAGCAATAATACCCATATATAATGCAGCTTCTTCCAAGAACATTGCAGCCTGGTTTATATGAGCTATATGGGATTTTTGCTCTCTGGAAGCTAATGAAAAATCCCCTTCCAATGCATCAGCCCAGGCAGCCACTGCCTATGCCATCCAAGCTGAAGCCACGGCTGGCTTTATGACTGCCCCAGAGAAAATATGGTTTTTAGAAAACCATCCACTCTCCTATCCGTGACATCATTTAATGATGTTGATGGCAAAGGCAATATAGATTTACGCACTAATCGAAACACATGCGTATCTACTTTAGGAACCACCTCCCCTTTTAAACAATCCCCAGCTGGAAAAGGATCATTGGAATCCCATTTTTTAAGAATTCTATATTTCTTATTGGGTGTAGCCCAAGCCTCTTCCATGATTACCATCAGCTGATCTGACCCTGGAAACTCCGTCTTAACTGTTTTGGAACGTTTAAGCACAGGTGCCTTGGTTTTTAACACAGGCTCTGCTGAATCCTCTAAGGATAGAATGGCTTTCATTGCTCTAATTAACTCAGCTATATCCACTGAGCTGAGGCCTTCTTCCTCCTCTTTGTATGCCAAAGTAGAATAAATTGAGCTTTCATAGTCCAATGAATCCTCATGTGTAGCCTGTGAAGGTGAAGATTTACTTACCATCGGTTTATCAGCTTGTTTCATTTGAGAAGCTGCTGGGGGAAATGATGCATGTATGGGTTAATAGTGTACCCCATTCCTGGTACAGAAGCTGTAGGAATTATCCGTTCAGCTATACTGGACAAGGTCTGTGCAAACATAGCCCAAGGTGGATCCATCTGTACCTGACGTTGTACAGGGATCTGCCTTGTATTTTGCTGAAAACTAAAACAATTTGCACACAAACCATCTTGAACCAGATCCTGAGAGGATAATACAGTCTTGCAAGACAAACATGATATGAGTGTTGGTGTTGCTGTGATTGTACCTTCCTCACCTTTGCCGCTCTAAGACATGATAAATAATGAGCAATTTCACAGTGTACTACACAATTTGTGACTGTAATCACTTTAAACCTTCTAAAGTGATATACAATCTGACCCTACCCATGCACCAGCATTGAGGATCAGAAAAAACAACTGACAAACATATAGTAAAGTCAGCAATCACACTAGCAGTCAGTCACATGTTATATATTAGCCCTAAACAGCGTCTTATCATCAACTACAAACACTTTTTTTTTTTTTTTTTTAAATCTGTTTATTGGTAAAGAGAAACATACAAGTGTAACACACACATTGTACACAATAGCTGTATAGCGACTGTATCAAATCTCAGGTTGTATAGGAATGTATAACATTATTTCCACACAAGAGCAATCACGTACATCAGTAGAGCCAGTGACAGTAACAGTAGGTTTCGGATATTGCTAAGTATATTGCATGGATCTGTCATCTCTCGGTGCCATGCTGTTAACAGTGTGTATATGCCAGTCTAAGACAGTGTTCCTGAAAACAGTAAAGTTGGGGCTAGAAGGGTGGTGATCCCCTCGTAAGTATTTCTATATTATACCAGGTAGTATATTTAACCACTTTCCGCATGCTATCGCGAATTGGTTGTGGCAAGGTTATCACGTAGGGTAGCCATATTGTAAAAAACTTGGAAGAGTTGGATTCCGCTCTAAGAGAGCATTCAATCCAGTCCATTTGGTATAGATGCGTCAGTCTAGGGAATAAAAGGGTTATGGGTATACGGGTTCTGTGTATCCATTGGGATAGAATAGTCTTTTTCGAAGCTGCCGCTATCCTAGCTAATAACAGTTTATTGCCTGCAGGTAGTGAGCAACTATCAGAGTCATATTGGTTCCAGAAAGCCCAGAGTAAAGTTGGTTTGATAGGGATGTTTAGAGTCGTTGTTATATAATTACAGACATCTTTCCAAAATAGCTGTATTATTGGACATGACCAAAGGCAATGGATGATGTCAGCATCATGTGTGGAGCACTTGAAGCAATTGGAGTTATCGGAGATGCCCGTGAGGTATCTGAGACGGGGAGTATAATACGCCCTGTGCAATATTTTTAAATGCATTTCTGCATAGGAGGAGGATACTAAATGTTTATTAAGTAACAAGTGCCAATGTATTATGGTCTGTAGAGGGGTGTCTGGTAGAGTGGTCGACCATTTAGCTAGGCCTGTGGTTTGACAATCTAGGTCAAGTTGGCGTCTGGTGTGTGCATAAATAAAGGATGTTGAATAGGAAGACTGGGGGTTTAAACGCAGTTGGGTGTCCAGGGGAAAGTTATAATCTGCTGGCCGTAAACGTGTTATCAATTGTGTTGCAAAGCTGCGTACCTGAAAATATGCGAATAGTGGTATATGTAAGTTCGGGAATTTAATCTTTATTTGTGACAAGGTAAGTATTTCGGTGCAGGTGACATTTAAGAATTGATATACCAAACGTAAGCCTTGGGAGTACCAAGTCTTGATAATAGCGTCTGTGTCTCCGCCTTGAAAGTCTGGGTTATGCAGGAGTAGTTGGAATAGAGAGCAGGTAGTTGTCAGCCCTTTGCGTTTTCGAAGCTGTTGCCACGCTTTGTAAGGAGCGAGTAGCAGCGGGTTCGAGCGGATGGACGTCAGTGTGAAGGGGTCTGGAAAATGTAATATGGTAGACAAAGTACCATGGGATAGCATACTCTGTTCCAAAGATATATTAGTGTAGTCGGAAGAACCTCTCACCCAGTCAAGGGCATATCTGTAGTTAGCGGCTAAAGAATAGTCTTCTGGGCATGGTATATTCACGCCACCCAGCGTTGTCTGTTGTTTCAATTTAAAAAGGGCTATACGTGGACGTTTGTTTGTCCATATGAAAGTATTAAGGGCTTTGTTAATTATTTGTATATCTCGTTTGGTCAGAAGATATGGGAGCATTTGGATCGGGTATAGTAGGCGGGGGAAGGAGATCATTTTATATAAGTGGCATCTACCTATATATGAGATTGGTAAGTTTTGCCAGCGTGTAAAATCTTCAATCATTTTGTTAATGGCACAGGAAAAGTTCAGTGGGTACAATTCAGCTAGGGTTGGTGAGAAGCGTAAGCCCAGGTAGGTTATGAAACCAGACGCCCATTTAAAGGGAAATCTGGAGCCCCAGTCTCGTGCGGCCTTGGGTCCAAGAGCCAAAGCTTCTGTTTTATCGAAATTGATTAAGAAGCCCGAGATCAAGTGGAAATCATGTAGTGTGGTCAGTAATGAAGGGAACGCCTTTATGGGATCACTAAAATATAATAAGAGGTCATCCGCAAAGGCTGAGACCTTCACTGATTGTGTGCCAATTTTTATTCCTTCCCAGGCAACATTCTGCACGCAGGCGCGTATCAGTGGGTCTAGAGCTAGGTTAAAAAGTAGGGGAGATAGGGGGCATCCCTGGCGCGTACCTCTATGTAAAGAAAAGGCCGGTGTGTTCAATCCATTAATGGTTAGGTGGGCTTGAGGATTAGAGTAAAGCATACTGAAGACTTTAGTGAACTCCTCTCCGAATTGTTGGGTGTGGAAAATTCTAAGTAGATGTGCCCATGATACACGGTCAAAAGCTTTGTCAGCATCACAGCTGACCACGAGTGCTTTAGATGTTGTGGAGTCTTTGATACTATGTATTGCTGCTATCAGGGTTCGTACATTATGTACTGATGTCCTAGTTTTAACAAACCCCGTTTGGGCAGGATGTAGGATACGCATTAGTATCGGTTGGAGACGAGCGGCCAATAGTTTGGTGAATAATTTTAGATCTTGGTTAAGAAGAGATATGGGTCGGTAGGACTGGACATATGATGGGTCTTTACCCGGTTTAGGGAATACTACTATTCTAGCTTCTGTGAATCTCGGGGGTGGTGGGGACCCTTTCAGCAGTGAGTTAAACAATGTCAGTAAGTATGGTGTTATGTGGGGAGCCAGCATTTTGTAATATACTGCTCCAAACCCATCCGGGCCTGGTGATTTTCCATTGTGAAGTGACTTAATCAAGAACAACAGCTCTGCGTCTGTTATAGGGCACGTTAGTGATTCTCGTTCTTCCTCTGTCAGTGTAGGTAAGTTAGCCTCGTCCAAAAACTTCATACCCTCTGTGGGCCTATCTAAAGGTGCCGCGTATAGGTTTGAATAGTATTGTAGGAAGGTGTTTGACATAATTTGTGTGTCCATAGTTGAGGAAGTCGGGTCTGTATGTAAGCTAGTTATACGGGAGGGGGCAGTAGATGATCTCACTAAGTTGGCCAATAATTTACCCGACTTATTACCCCCTCGGAAGAATTTATTCCTCTGTACGTCATAGGAGAAACTGGCTCTCTCGGTGCAAAGTGCATCATAGAGATGTTTCGCATCAATATAATTTTGTCTATTTTCTGGAGAATCATTTAATGTCAGTGTATTATACGCTGCGGTCAAAGCCTTGCTCAGGTCACCCAATTGGGTATTCAGATGTTTACGTTTTCTGGAAACGTATTCTAGTATTTGTCCTCTGACAACTGGTTTGGAAGCCGACCAAAACAAATTAATGTCGTTCTCATGAACCGTATTATCCTCAGTGTAGTTAAGGAAGGCTCTGGTGAGAAATTGTTTAAAGTCCTCAGAAGTTTCTAGATAAGCGGGGAAGCGCCAATTATAGGACCTAGGCAAGGGAGTATCTAGGTGGATTGTTAACCAAATCGGAGCATGATCCGAGAGTGAGATTGGTTCAATTTTAGTATCCACTACATGATGTAAAAGAGAATCAGTGATCAACCAATAGTCTAATCTGGAGGAGGAATGGTGAGGGTGGGAGTAGAAGGTATATTCGCGAGCGTCTGGGTTACGAATTCTCCATGGGTCGGACAGTCGTAGAGAAGTGGTGAGTAAGGTGAGTGAGGGTGGAGTGGTGATCGTATGTGTACCGGATATAGCTGTTTTGTCAATACCAGCTGACTGTACACAATTAAAGTCCCCTCCCATGATAATTTCTCCCTCTGCCCAATCTTGCAAATTTTTATAGATATCAGAAAAGAATGATGCGTTAGGGCCATTGGGGGCATATATGTTGGCTATCGTATAGAGCGTATTTTGTATTTTTATTTTTAAAAACAGGAATCTACCCTCTTGGTCGACCAAGCTATCTAAGATAGTAGCAGGGAGTGATCTATTGAGAATAGTTAATACGCCTCTACGTTTGGATGTGAAGGAAGCTGTTCTATACTCTCCAACCCACGTATCCCGTAATACATTTGGATCTGACATCCGCCAATGAGTTTCCTGCAATAATACTATATCTGGTTTCAGTCGTTTCAGACAGGCCAGGACCTTTTTCCGTTTAATTGGAGTATTAAGCCCATCTACGTTCCAGGACACTAATCGAAATCGTGACTGCATTATTGTGGAAGGATCATGAGTCGACGGCATTCAGCCGATACCAACCCTAGGCCATCCACAGGGAATAATATACCATAACTGTCGATCCCAGTCCGTCCCAGCGAGCGGACCGATGTGGATCGTTGATGATAAGTAATAAGTGTAAAACATCAGATACATTCCTATCATTATACATAAACCATGTGTGTGCACAGTGTCAACATTATGAACTAAGTTTGAAAACCGTTTTAACTTTTTACGAACCCAAATGGGCGCCCTGTTAAACAATAGCAATCTCCAAATGGAGGACAGTAAAACATGTGAGGAGGATATTCTCCAACCTGGTAACCAGGAGCACCATGTTCTAAAACTATATGACAAAAGATGAGAAAATAGGGTGGGGGGAAAGGGAGAAAATAAACAAAACAATGTCAGAGACAATTGTGCGGGGGAAAAGTAACACAGAGAGAAAATTAGTAGCACATATCCAATATGGTACTGGCGCACCGTGACCTTCTTCAAGCTCCGGTCACTACAATAGGCCTTCTTCACAGTGTGTGAATTCCTGCTATTCAGCTTATCAAACAAAAAGGCGTTATTTGACTGAAACATAAATGAGTCAAGTAATGGTGGCGATCAACCCACTTGGGAAGGATATATGAAGTCAGTCAGCATCATCTGTACCCGATAGAAGAGCTGCATCCAAGGAGTTCACAAAATTTCCAGCCTCTTGCGTTGTTTCAAAAAAGTGGATTTTTCCACCATAGGTGATTCTCAGCTTGGCTGGATACAATAATGCGAACCTGTGGCCCAACTCGAAGAGGCGTTTGCAAATAGGTGAGAATTCTCGTCGTCTTGCAGCAACCAGATATGAGAAGTCTTGGAATAGTAGAATTCTGGAGTCTTGGTATCGGAGATCTTTGTGTCTTCTATAGGCCTCCAGCAACCGAACCTTATCGGCGTAGTTGAGGATTCTCATGATGACCGGCCTGGGTCTATCTCTGCCGGACTAACGATCAGGACCAATTCGGTGGACACGTTCCACTAGGATGGAACCCGTGGCAGATACGCATCCTAGCTCTCTGGGTAGCCACTGGGAGACCAGAGCCATGAGTTCGGAGAATTTCACAGATTCTGGTAAGCCCACCAGACGTATATTATTTCTTCTATTCCGATTTTCCAAATCTTCTAATTTGTCTTGCAAAGATGCCATCAGCTTGTCATGTTCCACTTGAGTTGTTTTAGCTGCTGATAGATCATCCTCTAAATCCGAGATTCTTTGCTCCGCCTCCGAGATACGTTGATCATGGGCTGTAAGTTGTGCGAGCGCTGAATCCAGCGAGGTTTTTAAAGGTGCCAGTTTTTGATCTAGCAGGGATGATAGTATGTTTGTGATTTCACTCGTGGTGAGGGATTTAGATGGATCCATAATTGGTGCGGGTTGTCCCCGGGGGCTAGCGCCTTGACTATACGTCGGGGAGACAGGAGCACTACTAGCGGGATTTTCACGGTTTTTGCCTTTACCCGACTGAGCACCCCGTGGGTTACGTAATGATTTAGACATGAATTTGTCCATAGCAATTATAAACTCTAACGTGCACTTCTAGCCTGCAACCTGCAGGGGGCGTCAGGCTTATGTTTCTTCTATGTGCTTCCACGTTACTCCTCTCCTTTTCTCCCCTTCCTTCTCTTTATTGAAGTTTGATGGTATGAAAAGTATAATATCAGGGGGGGGGGGGGGAGGGGGTGTCAGGCTAAGGGGGTTTTATGCAGTTGCTGATGCTTCAGTATCTGTCTAACCGGAATAAGATAGATAAAGTCTCAATATGAGTGTGTAGAATGTATGGCTCTCCGGTGGATGAACTACTGATAATAATTGTGGGTCCAGTCACCGCTGTCCAGTACACCCCTTTGCAAAGTCGCTGCCCTGCTACCCCCTTGCTCCGCTGGGGTCCCTCATATAAGTGTAGTGATATGTACACATACTTACAGGGCCCAGCAGGAGTGGAGCAGCAGAGATGTGGCAGCTGGAAGCCGTGGGCGTGCAGCTGGGGCCGTCTCCGGACGTCCTGCGGCCTCTTCCCGCGTTGTGCTGGCCGGCGGCTCTGTGCAGTGAGGGTGTGTGGCGGGTGGTGAGTATGGTCCCTCGGCTGCGGCCAGCGACAGTGCGGGCGGCCAGGAGCTGTTCACGGCCGGATCTGTGCGTCTCCGGAGCCACCTCCGGTGCGAGGCGATAATCGAGGCCCCGGCTTGTGTGTTTCTCCTAGGCCGCAATCCGCGGGAGTGGTAAAAACTACTCCCCGATTCCGCGGCTCTTTCAGGGGTGCTGCAGGGGAATAAGGGGGGACAGGAGGGGCACTAAGTGTCGGTTTGTAGCCCTGGAGTGGCCTATTTGGTGAGTTGGGAGTCCCGTTTTTGCAGGAGCTCCTGTTATGCACCTCTGTCCCCTTCTGCAGCCAAGCCACGCCCTACAAACACATTTTTAAGTATGTAGGAGAACATATTACTGAATCATGTTTTAAACAGATCTAACTTATTCAGACGCAATGCGTCAGTAAATGTATACAGACTCATATGAAATAGGCACTTATCTAACTATTCGTACTCAAAAAAGTAGATAGAGATTTAGCGTGTCATTCCAAGTTGATCGCTAGCTGCATTTGTTCGCAGCGCAGCAACCAGGCTAAAAAGTTTCAGTTTTGCGCATGCGGCGCAATGTGCACGCACGTCGTAAGGGCACAACGAACGATGTAGTTTTGCACTGGTGGCCACAGGGTGATTGACATGAAGTGGGCGTTTCTGGGTGTCAACTGACCATTTTCATGGAGTGTTTGGAAAAACGCAGGCGTGCCAGGAAAAACTCAGGTGTGGCTGGCCGAACGCTGGGCGGGTTTGTGACGTCAAAACAGGAACTAAACAGTGTGATCGCAATCGCTTAGTAGGTTTTGAGCTACTCTGAAACTGCACAAAAAACCTTTGTAGCCGCTCTGCAATACATTAGTTCGCACTTCTGCTAAGCTAAAATACACTCCCAGTGGGCGGCGGCATAGCATTTGAACGGCTGCTAAAAACTGCTAGCGAGCAATCAACTCGGAATGACCCCCTTAGTGCTGTATAGCCTGTACTCAGTAGAGTGGGATACAGCGAGACTCACCTCGCTTCCAGGATCAATCTATACGTTAGCGAACGCTGAGTGGATCCAGACGCTACTAGTGTACACTGCCACTCCCTGAACCTATAGTGAACACAGACACACCGGTCACACAGCTAACTATCCTGCTACCGTGACCTCTCGTGGTAGTGCTCAGCTAACACAGCCGCACTGGTCACACAGCCGCCTATGCTGCGACCGGTTCCCCTCGTGGTAGCATCTGGGATGGAAGCAGGAAACAGTTCATGGCAGGAGACTCAGCGGAAACTGGTCATGAACCGGGAGGGAGGGGTGACCAGGAGAGCGTCTGACTCCCCACTGCTGACATCAACCCTAGGGATCGCAGCCTCATGCTATTCCTGGTGCCTATGATACCTAAGGCCTAGCGCTGGTGCACCCATGGTGGCAGCCGCATCAGCTACTGTTTGGTAGTCTCCTCCCAATACAGTGCGGCTGTGTCCGTATTCCATCTACTAAGCAGAACCAATGCCTTACCTTCATCCCGTGCTCCAGCCACAGCCTGGTAACATCTGCTGGACCTGCTAGTATATCCGACACAGACGCCTGCCGAAACAGCACTGTACTCGTGGGTAAGCATTGTCGCGACCCGGCGGAGAGTTGTTGGAGTGACTCTTTCTAAGCATATAAGTTGCTGTTAAGAAAGATCACTCAAAAAAATAAAATAAGAAAGCTTAGGGCTGCTAAAAAAAACAGCAGCCCTCTGACCATGGTCTGGCTCCTGCTGCACCAAACAAAAAACAGATTTGCCTGAGCCAGGGGGCGGGGATATTTGGGCAGGCCCATTGCTTCCTGTGAGCCTAGAAGGCTTTGATCGATTGGTGCCAATCCGCTGTCGCTCCATCATATCCCATTGTTAAAGCATCCTTGAAAAATATTCTGAATAGATTTGAAATGTGTTGGAGAAACAGAGGAGCGGGAACAGCAGCAAAGATATAATTGTTGAAGACACGCTGCTCAACTAGATACAATAACATATCAATATAATTTAAAAAAATTAACAATTTATTAATACAAACATATGGCAATATATTAAAAACACCTCACATCATACAATAGTCTTTAAATACTTTTTATTAATATATTGGAAAAAGATGATTCCTGCAATTAGATATTAGTTCAAAGAATAGGGAGCAGCTTTTAGCCTGCAGCGCACTGGGATCCCGAATTGCCATATGTAGTGTGGGTCCCGATAATCACGGGACAAGGTGGATGCAGGGAGAATCCTGTAACGCGTTTCTCCGTCTCTCGGTGTGACTAATCAGCAGCTTCCTCAGACAGTAAGGATATTGTATTGTCCAGGATTGGCTTCTAAACCCTGCTATAATATTAGTGCTAATCAGTACTCTTATATAGGTTACTGTTTCTATTCTAACGGTCAATATATTATCTCCTTTGACAACTTCACAACAAATATAAAAACATAATACTTAATTATAATATAAACTAACAAATGTACATGCATATAAAAATACATCATAGGATATATACACTGCACAAAAAAATAAAGGGAACACTAAAATAACACATCCTAGATGAATGAATGAAATATTATTATTAAATACTTTGTTCTTTACATAGTTGAATGTGCTGACAACAAAATCACACAAAAATTATCAATGGAAATCAAATTTATTAACCCATGGAGGTCTGGATTTGGAGTCACACTCAAAATTAAAGTGGAAAAACACAATACAGGCTGATCCAACTTTGATGTAATGTCCTTAAAACAAATTAAATGAGGTTCAGTAGTGTGTGTGGCCTCCACGTGCCTGTATGACCTCCCTACAACGTCTGGGCATGCTCCTGATGAGGTGGCAGATGGTCTCCTGAGGGATCTCCTCCCAGACCTGGACTAAAGCATCCGCCAACTCCTGGACAGTCTGTGGTGCAACATGGCGTTGGTGGATGGAGCGAGACATGATATCCCAGATGTGCTCAATTAGAATCAGGTCTGGGGAATGGGCGGGCCAGTCCATAGCATCAATGCCTTCGTCTTGCAGGAACTGCTGACACACTCCAGCCACATGAGGTCTAGCATTGTCTTGCATTAGGAAGAACCCAGGGCCAACCGCACCAGCATATGGTCTCACAAGGGGTCTGAGGATCTCATCTCGGTACCTAATGGCAGTCAGGCTACCTCTGGCGAGCACATGGAGGGCTGTGCGGCCCCACAAAGAAATCCCACCCCACACCATTACTGATCCACTGCCAAACCGGTCATGCTGGAGGATGTTGCAGGCAGCAGAACGTTCTCCTAGGTGTCTCCAGACTCTGTCACATGTGCTCAGTGAGAACCTGCCTTTATCTGTGAAGAGCACAGGGCGCCAGTGGCGAATTTGCCAATCTTGGTGTTCTCTGGCAAATGCCAAACAACCTGCACGGTGTTGGGCTGTAAGCACAACCCCCACCTGTGGACGTCGGGCCCTCATACCACCCTCATGGAGTCTGTTTCTGATCGTTTGAGTAGACACATGCACATTTGTGGCTTGCTGGAGGTCATTTTTCAGGGCTCTGGCAGTGCTCCTCCTGTTCCTCCTTGCACAAAGGCGGAGGTAGCGGTCCTGCTGCTGAGTTGTTGCCCTGCTACGGCCTCCTCCACGTCTCCTGATGTACTGGCCTGTCTCCTGGTAGCGCCTCCATGCTCTGGACACTACGCTGACAGACACAGCAAACCTTCTTGCCACAGCTCGCATTGATGTCCCATCCTGGATGACCTGCTCTACCTGAGCCACTTGTGTGGGTTGTAGACTCCGTCTCAAACTACCACCAGAGCGAAAGCACCGCCAGATTTCAAAAGTGACCAAAACATCAGTCAGAAAGCATAGGATAGCAAATACTGGGCGCTGATAATGATTACAATGATGTTGAATATCAATGATTTAGGACTGCTGCTTCACCCAGAGGTCACTGCCAACCTCACAAACAAAAACAAAGAGATATATACAAAATAATGAAGCGCTGTCCAAATCAATATATATTTAAAACATGTAACATTTATTTAACAATTACAAGACACACATAAATCACACGGCCGGCGTTTGTTCTAATAACACTTAAAACATATATAATATATATATTAAATAATGTAGCCACTCCGGAATAATTATGCTTAATAGGTGGGCTAAATGTTAGTAGCCATTAGCATGCCATAATGGAAAGCAGAGAAAGTTTAAAAGCATGAAACTCTTTCAGCTGATGATTTGATTATGGTTCAAAGCTTGAAATTTGTTAGTAGCAAGCGTGTTAGTGCAGAAATCTCCTTGCTCAATTGTAACAACTGCAAACAGCTTTTGGTATAATAATGTACTTATCAATCCAGCGTGGCCACGCTAAACAAGCAGCAACTCGGCGTGTCTTCAGACCGTGATGTGGTTAACCGGGGTGACGTCTCACTCCTTGTGCTCCAGACAGGTCCTCACGCTTGCGGTGCTGGTTGTAAGCAGCAATTGATCCCAGCCGAGGATGGCACTCCTCTAACGCGTTTCCCCGCCTTTGTGCAAATCGGCGGCTTCTTCAGAGAGAATAAATGAATGAATGGTGCTGTCTTACACCACTCTGTATTTAACGGAGCCCAGGAACCTCCCTCTCTTTCCCGTTTCCGTAGGTCGCGCATGCGCACTCCGTGCGTTCCAATCATGCGTTCCATCATCCGTTTTCATGGTTGTTATGGTATCATTTCCTGTTTATATCAATCTCGTATTTTGCCTGTTAATATATATATATACCTTATGTGGCATTAATTAAAAAAACATCAATATACTGTACACACATCAATCATTAATTATTAGGCTATATATCAATCATCATCCCAAATTTTCCACACCACTGATATATTTAATCTATCTCAGTTCAGTTTAAATATTAAAAAAAACAAAAACATATATATATATATATATATATATATATATAAAAATAGTAATACTTATAATAACTATAATAATTATAATTAATACATGATTTTCAAACAATCAGAAAAATAATATTTTATTAATTAATTATATCACATCAAATGATATATCTGGAGGCTAAGACAACAATTAGGATAGTAATATATATACGTATACATATATATGTGCATATACATATACACGCACACATATATATATACAAGGATGGCCAATCATAAAAAACAATTGTTAAAAGGAGGAAGATATGTATGCATATGATATAATATCTCGCAGTTATAAGGGAAGAATTTTCTACATATACCACTCATATAGATGATAAGGTTGGGTGGTATTCTAACTAATTAGTAATCAATTAACTCATTTTTATACTCATATATTATTTAATTCTACAGTATCATTTAGTCCTTGCGGTTTTAGTGTGCATAATCTAAATATCCAGAAGGCTTCGCGTCTACATAGCCTATTGAAGCGATCACCACCTCTCTGTGTCGCTCCAATTTGCTCAATACCAATTATACTAATATTATCAGGTGAACCCTCTACACAGTTTGATACATGACTTGACAGGCAATGAGTTTTCACATTTTTTGTGATGTTTCGTTTATGCTCCATAAATCTCGTGTGTAAGGTCCTTGTGGTGCGTCCCACGTATTGTTTACCACAACCACACGTTAATACATATATCACGTAGTTGGAGCTACAATTGATAAAATCCTTGATATTATAACATTCATTTGTAACAAATGATCTTATAGTAGTGGACTTTTTTCAGTAAACTTGCAGGTCTCACATCTATCTTTCCCACATCTGTGGAAACCCATAGGTAATTTTATAGATAGCCAATTTACCCCTTTATTCTCATTGTTTTTATTTGTCTTTTTACAGTGGCTTGGGGCTAATATACTTTTAATATTCCCTGCTTTTCGGAACGTTACTCCTTTCTCTGGTACAATGAGATCCCCAATATAATTATCTAACACCAAGAGTTGACTATTCTTTTTTATGATGTTTTTAATTTCTACAGCGTGTGAATTGTAATGAGTTACAAAATTCAATGACCTATCAGTTTCCCCATTTCCTACTCGTCC
The DNA here is from genome assembly GCF_028390025.1 of Pseudophryne corroboree. NCBI lineage: Eukaryota > Metazoa > Chordata > Amphibia > Anura > Myobatrachidae > Pseudophryne > Pseudophryne corroboree. The sequence continues at coordinate 20,838,012 of NC_086446.1, read as the reverse complement.
TTTATTTTTATTATTTTTTGATCTCATAAGTATGGGCTCTCTTTTCATTCCCTGTACTTCCTTATAAGCTTTATCTATCACCTCTTTAGGATAACCCTGTTCTATAAAGGACATATGTAGTCTATGTGCTTGTCTCTCAAAGGCCAAAACATCAGTCAGAAAGCATAGGAGCTGAGAAGTGGTCTGTGGTCACCACCTGCAGAACAACTCCAGTATTGGGGGTGTCTTGCTAATTGTCTATAATTTCCACCTATTTGCACAATATTATGTGAAATTGATTGTCAATTAGTGTTGCTTCCTAAGTGGACAGTTTGATTTCACAGAAGTGTGATTGACTTGGAGTCACATTGTGTTGTTTAAGTGTTCCCTTTATTTTTTTGAGCAGTATATATATATATATATATATATATATATACACATATACACATAAAAGTTTTGTTGCCAGTAATTAGTAAAACATGAGACTAAAAACATATGGTATCAAATATCATTTAATTCGTTAGTGTGGTTTAGACCGCCTGGGGTCAGGGTTCACATCCCGTATTCACCCTGTGCTAAACTCCCCGCTTACAGTGCTGCTGCAGTAGAGCTGTAAACAGGCAATGGCAGTGAGCGGTGGGAGAGTGGTGCCAGGATGGGGGCTGGTACCGGCTGCCTGAGCGGAGGTGACAGGAGTACAGCTGTGGCAGAGAGTATCCCAGTACTGACAGCCATGTGACTGCAGTGAAAGCAGGGGGCAGGAGCTGCTGATGGAAAAGCCGGCTTCAGTGACATGACTGAGAGAGCATTCACTGGCCACCAATAGGAGAGTGCAGGGCGGAGTCAGGGGAGTGGCTACAGGCAGCAGCAGCATGAGCAGCTGAGAGAAACGGAACGAACAGCTGGAGGGTGAGACCTAAGCAAGCACACTGCACCCCTCACTGGTAACCAGAGTCTAGGGATAAGGCTGGCGCTACTTACCACCACATGCAAGGTCAGCCGTTCTGCATATACATATATTCTGTCTTCATACAAGACTCCATGAGTAGAAGAAATTCATTCTATAGCTGCTGCCAACACACTTCACTATTAGCAAACCAGCGCCACCTATTGGCCACATGCGGCATGGCTTGATAGTGGTTGTCTATCTAAGCTACAAGGCTCAGCAATGACAGATACTAGCCCAAAGGTTCTCAAATTGTGTGCCGGATAATCTAAGGAGCCATGATTCAAAAAAGTTTGGGAACCACTGGACTCGGCTAATAGCCATAACCCTTTACTGTGCGGTAGTGGTGGCAGCACATAACCCTGCCTGTGCAGCATTCAGATAGGAAGATATCGGCAACTGCATTAGTGCATAGCAATAGAACTATAGATATTGATATAATTGCAGTTAGCTTCTAATTATCACAGACTGTAGTAGAGGATTTGTGAATTAGAATTGTTTTTCTAAAGTATTTGGTTACATTACAACATGATAAGTGTTGGCAGAGTGTACTGGGCTATCTGGTGCAGGGACGTCAATCCACACACGTGAAGACTTAGACAGTAATGCAGGTTTATTTAGTGTACACAGGTGACTCAGATGTAACACTGATAGCGGTAATCAGGAGCCCATATATCACACAAGGTAACAGCATTAGATAGTGGTACTTATCAGGAGGTGTCTGTGGTGGTGAAGCATGGAGGACTGCACAGCCGTGCAGTCTGACTTCCACTGCAGAGAAGATGATGCATGCACTGGAACACTGAGTCTCTGTAGCTGAGATCTGCTCCCAGTCTCAGCTCTGCACACTTGTACACACAGGACTCTGTCTATCAGTTTCTCTATGTGTCCCACTCTCCCTGACATGGAGGAACAGGAACTTACATAATATGACTCCGCCTCTGAGTGACTCCTGGCACTAGAGCTCTAACACTAGGGGATGCACCCATAGACTAATACACAGAAGGAGACAGGTACAGAGCACACCACATCCTAACATTAAGTCCTTAAGATCCCGACCGGCGGTAGACTAACTACATCCCATAAGAGACTTATGGCTAGAGTTCCATCCCACTTATGGAGAAATTGTTGTAGCATTTTGCTGTGAGAACCACAAGGATATCATTACTTCTGAAAGCTACCACTGATATCAGATCGGAGAGTTATGTTTAATACTAAGAGAACGGGATCCGGATTGAAAGTCGACAGTAACTAGGTCGACCACTATTGGTCGACAGTAACTAGGTCGACAGGGTCAAAATGTCGACATGGTCTAGGTCGACAGGTCAAAGGGTCGACATTAGTTTTTCACAATTTTTTTCTTTTTTTTTTAACCTTTTCATACTTAACGATCCACGTGGACTACGATTGGAACTGTAATCTGTGCCGAGCGAAGCGGTAGCGGAGCGAAGGCACCATGCCCGAAGCATGGTGAGCGAAGCGAGCCATGCAACGGGACGCGGTGCACTAATTGAGGTTCCCGGTCACTCTACGAAGAAAACAACACCAAAATAACATTAAAAACTCATGTCGACCTTTTGACCTGTCGACCTAGAACATGTCGACCTTTTGACCCTGTTGACCTAGTTACTGTCGACCAATAGTGGTCGACCTAGACATTGTCGACCTAGTTACTGTCGACTTTCAATACCACACCCAAGAGAACTGACCCTGACTTCTGAGACAATAATCACTACATCTTTAAGCTTTAAAGAATTACAAGCTACAGGCATATTGTTACCAGATGAGTCAATGGAAGGAGAATATTACTGTAAGAGTAGTAATCACCCTTTACTCAAGGAGAAGTGATTCAATTTATAGCGACCGGGACAAATATATTGGATGTCAACATAAACGCCCCAACTGTGCACCAACGACACTGCGGGGGAACTAAAACACACTAGGCACCCAGGCTTATTTATAGCATTAGTATTACATGCACTAGAGATCGTATTTACTATAGTAATGTAAGTTTCCATACAAGTTACATATTGTACCAATTGTGGCTAGTGTGTGCCTAGACAACCTTTATATATATTTATGTATATAACATTCAGTACACTTACCTGCTGACTAAACATGCATGTGTATACTTGGAGGGAGAGAGAGGTCAGGTTTAATGGTATACCAACCTAATATAATTTATACTTAAAGCATCCTGTATATGAGGGTGTTAAATATGAATATAACACACCTACATGTAGGAGAATATTAGATTACCTACATAATTGGGCTTACCCAAGCAACGCCCATGGACTAATTACAGCTTATATGGAGGCACTTATGTATTAATTACCCGTAGGTGGTAAGAGGGGGTTACATTATGACAACACAGGACGATTCTTTTGTATAGAAAGACAATACACGCCGCTCACCCTGTATAATAATAACAAGACACCACCGGCCTCTCCTCTTGTACAGCAGAATGCCACAGGTTTCTCCCCCCTGTATGATAGGACAACACAGGTCGCTCCACCTGTATAATAGGATGTCACAGGCCACTCCCCCTGTATAGTAGGACACCGCAAGCCTCTACTTCTGTATAGTAGTATGTCACATGCTGCCCCCCTGTATAATTGGACAACACAGGCCGCTCCCCCTGTATAATAGGATGTCAAAGGCCGCTCCACCTGTATAATAGGATGTCACAGGTCACTCCCCGTGTATAGTAGGACGCCTCACGCTGCTACCCCTGTATATTAATGGTCAGTGCCCATTGTATCACGGTAACTATGGGGTCTGTGCCACTTGTATTACGGTAATGGCGGGATCTGCACCACCTGTATTACAATAATAGGACACTAGAGTGTTAGCTACCTGTACAGGGATAATGCAGCACCAGAGTCTGCTCCAGCTGCACTATAACAAAGCACCAGAGGCTGCTCCCCCTGTAGTACAGCAACCTGACACCAGAGCTGCTCAGCCTATAGAATAATAATAATAATAATAATAAGAAGAAGAATTTACTTACCGATAATTCTATTTCTCATAGTCCGTAGTGGATGCTGGGGACTCCGTCAGGACCATGGGGAATAGCGGCTCCGCAGGAGACAGGGCACATCTAAAGAAAGCTTTTAGGATCACATGGTGTGTACTGGCTCCTCCCCCTATGACCCTCCTCCAAGCCTCAGTTAGGTACTGTGCCCGGACGAGCGTACACAATAAGGAAGGATCTTGAATCCCGGGTAAGACTCATACCAGCCACACCAATCACACCGTACAACTTGTGATCTGAACCCAGTTAACAGTATGATAACAAACGAAGTAGCCTCTGAAAAGATGGCTCACAACAATAATAATAACCCGATTTTTGTAACAATAACTATGTACAAGTATTGCAGACAATCCGCACTTAGGATGGGCGCCCAGCATCCACTACGGACTATGAGAAATAGAATTATCGGTAAGTAAATTCTTATTTTCTCTAACGTCCTAGTGGATGCTGGGGACTCCGTCAGGACCATGGGGATTATACCAAAGCTCCCAAACGGGCGGGAGAGTGCGGATGACTCTGCAGCACCGAATGAGAGAACTCCAGGTCCTCCTTAGCCAGAGTATCAAATTTGTAAAATTTTACAAACGTGTTCTCCCCTGACCACGTAGCTGCTCGGCAAAGTTGTAATGCCGAGACCCCTCGGGCAGCCGCCCAAGATGAGCCCACCTTCCTTGTGGAGTCGGCCTTTACAGATTTAGGCTGTGGCAGGCCTGCCACAGAATGTGCAAGTTGGATTGTGCTACAGATCCAACGCGCAATCGTCTGCTTAGACGCAGGAGCACCCATCTTGTTGGGTGCATACAATATAAACAACGAGTCAGATTTTCTGACTCCAGCTGTCCTTGAAATATATATTTTTAATGCTCTGACAACGTCCAGTAACTTGGAGTCCTCCAAGTCGCTAGTAGCCGCAGGCACCACAATAGGCTGGTTCAAGTGAAAAGCCGAAACCACCTTAGGGAGAAAATGAGGACGTGTCCGCAGTTCTGCCCTGTCCGAATGGAAAATCAGATATGGGCTTTTGTACGATAAAGCCGCCAACTCTGAAACTCTCCTGGCTGAAGCCAGGGCCAGTAGCATGGTTACTTTCCATGTAAGATACTTCAAATCTACCGATTTGAGAGGCTCAAACCAATGAGATTTGAGAAAATCCAAAACTACGTTTAGATCCCACGGTGCCACTGGGGGCACAATCGGGGGCTGTATATGTAGTACACCCTTGACAAAAGTTTGTACTTCAGGCACTGAAGCCAATTCCTTCTGGAAGAAGATTGATAAGGCCGAAATTTGAACTTTAATAGACCCCAATTTGAGGCCCGTAGACAATCCTGCCTGCAGGAAATGTAAGAATCGACCCAATTGAAATTCTTCCGTTGGGGCCTTCTTGGCTTCACACCACGCAACATATTTTCTCCAAATGCGGTGATAATGTTGTGCGGTCACTTCCTTCCTAGCCTTAATCAAGGTAGGAATAACTTCCTCTGGAATGCCCTTTTCTTTTAGAATCCGGCGTTCAACCGCCATGCCGTCAAACGCAGTCGCGGTAAGTCTTGGAACATACAAGGTCCCTGCTGAAGCAGATCCCTTCTTAGAGGTAGAGGCCACGGATCCTCCGTGAGCATCTCTTGAAGTTCCGGATACCAAGTTCTTCTTGGCCAATCCGGAGCCACTAGTATTGTTCTTACTCCCCTTTTCCGAATAATTCTCAGTACCTTTGGTATGAGAGGCAGAGGAGGAAACACATACACTGACTGGTACACCCATGGTGTTACCAGAGCGTCCACAGCTATTGCCTGAGGGTCTCTTGACCTGGGGCAATATCTGTCCAGTTTTTTGTTGAGGCGAGACGCCATCATATCCACCTTTGGTTTTTCCCAACGGTTCACAATCATGTGGAAAACTTCCGGATGAAGTCCCCACTCTCCCGGGTGAAGGTCGTGTCTGCTGAGGAAGTCTGCTTCCCAGTTGTCCACTCCCGGGATGAACACTGCTGACAGTGCTATGACATGATTTTCCGCCCAGCGAAGAATCCTTGCAGCTTATGTCATTGCTCTTCTGCTTCTCGTGCCGCCTTGTCTGTTTACGTGGGCGACTGCCGTGATGCTGTCCGACTGGATCAACACCGGCTGACCCTGAAGCAGCGGTTTTGCCAAGCTTAGAGCATTGTATATCGCTCTTAGCTCCAGTATATTTATGTGAAGAGACGTCTCCAGGTCTGACCATACACCCTGGAAGTTTCTTCCCTGTGTGACTGCTCCCCAGCCCCGTAGGCTGGCATCCGTAGTCACCAGGACCCAGTCCTGTATGCCGAACCTGCGGCCCTCTAACAGATGGGCACTCTGTAACCACCACAGGAGAGACAACCTTGTTCTTGGTGACAGTGTTATCCGCTGATGCATGTGCAGATGCGATCCGGACCATTTGTCCAGCAGATCCCACTGAAATGTTCGTGCATGGAATCTGCCGAATGGAATTGCTTCGTACGAAGCCACCATCTTTCCCAGGACTTTTGTGCATTGATGTACTGACACAGTTCCTGGTTTTAGGAGGTTCCTGACAAGTTCGGATAACTCCCTTGCTTTCTCCTCCGGGAGAAACACCTTTTTCTGAACCGTGTCCAGAATCATTCCCAGGAACAGCAGACGTGTTGTCGGGGTCAATTGAGATTTTGGAAGATTCAGAATCCACCCGTGTTGCTGAAGCACTACTTGGGTTAGTGCTACACCGACTTCCAGCTGTTCTCTGGACTTTGCCCTTATCAGGAGATCGTCCAAGTAAGGGATAATTAATACGCCTTTTCTTCGTAGAAGAACCATCATTTCGGTCATTACCTTGGTAAAGACCCGAGGGGCCGTGGACAAACCAAACGGCAGCGTTTGAAACTGATAATGACAGTCTTGTATCACGAACCTGAGATACCCTTGGTGTGAGGGGTAAATTGGGACATGCAGATAAGCATCTTTTATGTCCAGGGACACCATGAAGTCCCCTTCCTCCAGATTCGCTATCACTGCTCTGAGTGACTCCATCTTGAACTTGAATTTCTGTATGTACAGGTTCAAGGATTTCAGATTTAGAATAGGTCTTACCGAACCGTCCGGCTTCGGTACCACAAATAGTGTGGAATAATACCCCTTTCCCTGTTGTAGGAGGGGTACCCTGACTATCACCTGCTGAGAATACAGCTTGTGAATGGCTTCCAATACCGTCCTCCTTTCTGAGGGAGACGTTGGTAAAGCAGACTTTAGGAACCGGCGAGGGGGAGACCTTTCGAACTCCAACATGTAACCCTGAGATACTATCTGCAGGATCCACGGGTCCACCTGTGAGCGAGCCCACTGATTGCTGAAAATCTTTAGTCGACCCCCCACCGTTCCTGAGTCCGCTTGTAAAGCCCCAGCGTCATGCTGATGGCTTTGTAGAACCCGGGGCGGGTTTCTGGTCCTGGGCAGGGGCTGCTTGCTGCCCTCTTACCCTTTCCTCTGCCTCGCGGCAGATAAGACTGTCCTTTTGCCCGCTTGTTTTTATAGGAGCGAAAGGACTGCGGCTGAAAAGACGGTGTCTTTTTCTGTTGGGAGGGGGTCTGAGGTAAAAAAGTGGATTTGCCGGCAGTTGCCGTGGCCACCAGATCCGAAAGACCGACCCCAAATAATTCCTCTCCTTTATATGGCAATACTTCCATATGCCTTTTGGAATCCGCATCACCTGACCACTGTCGCGTCCATAAACTTCTTCTGGCAGATATGGACATCGCACTTACTCTTGATGCTAGAGTGCAAATAACCCTCTGAGCATCTCGCATATAAAGAAACGCATCCTTTAATTGCTCTAGAGTCAATAAAATACTGTCCCTATCCAGGGTATCAATATTTTCAGTCAGGGAATCCAACCACACTACCCCAGCACTGCACATCCAGGCTGAGGCTATTGCCGGTCGCAGTATAACACCAGTATGAGTGTATATACTTTTTAGGGTAGTTTCCAGCCTCCTATCCGCTGGATCCTTGAGGGCGGCCGTATCAGGAGACGGCAACGCCACTTGCTTTGATAAACGTGTGAGCGCCTTATCCACCCTAGGGGGTGTTTCCCAGCGCGCCCTAACCTCTGGTGGGAAAGGGTATAATGCCAATAACTTCTTAGAAATTAGCAGTTTTCTATCTGGGTTAACCCACGCTTCATCACACACGTCATTCAATTCCTCTGATTCTGGAAAAGCTACAGGTAGTTTTTTCACACCCCACATAATACCCCTTTTTGAGGTACCAGCAGTATCAGAGATCTGCAAAGCCTCCTTCATTGCCGTGATCATATAACGTGTGGCCCTGTTGGAAAATACGTTTGTTTCTTCACCGTCGACACTAGATTCATCTGTGTCGGTACCTGTGCGAAGAGAAAATAGACAGAATATGCTAAAATCAGCTATTTTCTCTTCGCCATAAGGACATTATGGTCACTTTCTTATCCAAAAGGACCTTATTAGCCCTATCATGGTTTTGTCCTTACGGTGAAGAGAAAATAGCCAGATAATCCTAAAATCAGCTATTTTCTCTTCGCCATAAGGACATTATGGTCACGTTCTTATCCAAAAGGACATTATTATCCCTCTCATGGTTATGTCCTTACGGCGAAGAGAATATAGCCAGAATATGCTAAAATCAGCTATTTTCTCTTTGCCATAAGGACATTATGGTCACGTTCTTATCCGAAAGGACCTTATTAGCCCTCTCATGGTTATGTCCTTATGGCGAAGAGAAAATAGCCAGAATATGCTAAAATCAGCTATTTTCTCTTCGCCATAAGGACATTATGGTCACGTTCTTATCCGAAAGGACCTTATTAGCCCTCTCATGGTTATGTCCTTATGGCGAAGAGAAAATAGCCAGAATATGCTAAAATCAGCTATTTTCTCTACGCCATAAGGACATTATGGTCACGTTCTTATCCGAAAGGACCATTATTAGCCCTATCATGGTTATGTCCTTATGGCAAAGAGAAAATAGCCAGATAATCCTAAAATCAGCTATTTTCTCTTCGCCATAAGGACATTATGGTCACTTTCTTATCCAAAAGGACCTTATTAGCCCTATCATGGTTTTGTCCTTACGGCGAAGAGAAAATAGCCAGATAATCCTAAAATCAGCTATTTTCTCTTCGTCATAAGGACATTATGGTCACGTTCTTATCCGAAAGGACCTTATTAGCCCTCTCATGGTTATGTCCTTACGGCAAAGAGAAAATAGACAGAATATGCTAAAATCAGCTATTTTCTCTTCGCCATAAGGACATTATGGTCACGTTCTTATCCGAAAGGACCATTATTAGCCCTATCATGGTTATGTCCTTATGGCAAAGAGAAAATAGCCAGATAATCCTAAAATCAGCTATTTTCTCTTCGCCATAAGGACATTATGGTCACTTTCTTATCCAAAAGGACCTTATTAGCCCTATCATGGTTTTGTCCTTACGGCGAAGAGAAAATAGCCAGATAATCCTAAAATCAGCTATTTTCTCTTCGTCATAAGGACATTATGGTCACGTTCTTATCCGAAAGGACCTTATTAGCCCTCTCATGGTTATGTCCTTACGGCAAAGAGAAAATAGACAGAATATGCTAAAATCAGCTATTTTCTCTTCGCCATAAGGACATTATGGTCACGTTCTTATCCGAAAGGACCATTATTAGCCTTATCATGGTTATGTCCTTACGGCGAAGAGAAAATAGCCAGAATATGCTAAAATCAGCTATTTTCTCTTCGCCGACCAGTGTCCACCAGTATTATATAGCAGTACGGTACAGTAGACCACTGCTCTACCTATCTCTGTGTCGTCAAGTATACTATCCATCCATACCTGTGGTGCATTTCAGTTGTGTGCAGTATATATAGTAGGAGGACAGTGCAGAATTTTGCTGACCACCAGTATATAATATATAGCAGTATGGTACAGCAGGCCATTGCTATTTATATAGTACTGGCATATAATTCCACAATTAAAAAATGAGCAAAACTGTGGAGGGTAAAATAGGGAAAGATTAAGATACATTTCCACCTCGTGCTGAAGCTGCTACCACTAGTCATGGCCGACACGATGAAATGCCATCAACGTCGTCTGCCAAGGCAGATGCCCAATGTCATAGTAGAGAGCATGTAAAATAAAAAAAACAAAAGATCAGTAAAATCTAAATTAAAAGCGTCTGATGGGACGCGTAAACTTGCCAATATGCCATTTACGACAAAGTGGCAAGGAACGGCTGAGGCCCTGGCCTAAGTTCATGGCTAGTGGTTCTGATTCACATGAGGATGGAAGCACTCATCCTCTCGCTAGAAAAATTAAGACTTAAGCTGGCAAAAGCACAGCAAAGAACTGTGCGTTCTTCTAAATCACAAATCCCCAAGGAGAGTCCAATTGTGTCGGTTGCGATGCCTGACCTTCCCAACACTGGACGGGAAGAGGTGGCGCCTTCCACCATTTGCACGCCCTCTGCAAGTGCTGGAAGGAGCACCTGCAGTCCAGTTCCTGATAGTCAAATTGAAGATGTCACTGTTGAATTACACCAGGATGAGGATATGGGTGTTGCTGGCGCTGAGGATGAAATTGACAAGGAGGATTCTGATGGTGAGGTGGTTTGTTTAAGTCAAGCACCCGGGGAGACACCCGTTGTCCGTGGGACGAATATTGTCAAGCCTTGTGTTGCCTTTGTCAAGCTGTAATAAGTAGGGGTAAGGACGTTAACCACCTAGGAACATCCTCCCTTATACGTCACCTGGAGCGCATTCATCACAAGTCATCTACAAGTTCAAAAACTTTGGGTGACAGCGGAAGAAGTCCACCAACAACTAAATCCCTTCTTCCTCTTGTACCCAAGCTCCTGCAAACCCCACGACCAACTCCCTCAATGTCAATTTCCTCCTTAGACAGGAACGCCAATAGTCCTGCAGGCCATGTCACGAGTCCTCTCCTGCCTGGGATTCCTCCGATGCATCCTTGAGTGTAACGCCTACTGCTGCTGGCGCTGCTGTTATTGCTGCTGGGAGTCGATCGTCATCCCAGAGGGGAACTCGGAAGACCACTTGTATTACTTACAGTAAGCAATTGACTGTCCAACAGTCCTTTGCGAGGAAGATGAAATGTCACAGCAGTCATCCTGCTGCAGAGCAGTTAACTCAGGCCTTGGCAGCCTGGGTGGTGTTCAACGTGTGTCCGGTATCCACAGTTAATTCACAAGGAATTAGAAAATGTATTGAGTTAGTGTGTCCCCAGTACCAAATACCATCTAGGTTCCACTTAACTAGGCAGGCGATTCAGAGAATGTACACAGACCTCAGAAAGAAAGAGTCACAAGTGCTGTTGTACCCAATGTCCACTTAACCACGGACATGTGGACAAGTGGAGCAGGGCAGACTCAGGACTATATGACTGTGACAGCCCACTGGGTAGATGTATTGCCTCCCGCAGCAAGAACAGCAGCGGCGGCACCAGTAGCAGCATCTTGCAAACGCCAACTCGTTCCTAGGCAGGCTACTTTGCATCACCGCTTTCCATAAGAGGTACACAGCCGACAACCTCTTACGGAAACTGAGGAACATCGCAGAATGGCTTACCCCACTTGGACTCTCCTGGGGATTTGTGACATCGGACAATGCCACCAATATTGTGCGTGCATTACATGTAGGCAAATTCAAGCACGTCCCATGTTTTGCACATACACTGAATTTGGTGGTGCAGAATTTTTTAAAAAACGACAGGGGCGTGCAAGAGATGCTGTCGGTGGCCGAAGAATTGTGGGCCACTTTCGGCATTCAGCCACCGCGTGCCGAAGACTGGAGCACCAGCAAACGGTCCTGAACCTGCCCCGCCATCAGCTGAAGCAAGAGATGGTAATGAGGTGGAATTCAACCCTCTATATGCTTCAGATGATGGAGGAGCAGCAAAAGGCCATTCAAGCCTATACAGCTACCTACGATATAGGCAAAGGAGGGGGAATGCACCTGACTCAAGCGCAGTGGAGAAGGATTTCAACATTGTGCAAGGTTCTGCAACCCTTTGAACTTGCCACACGTGAAGCCAGTTCAGACACTGCCAGCCTGAGTCAGGTCATTCCCCTCATCAGGCTTTTGCAGAAGAAGCTGGAGACATTGCAGGAGGAGCTAAAACGGAGCGATTCCGCTAGGCATGTAGGACTTGTGGATGGAGCCCTTCATTCGCTTAACCAGGATTCACGGGTGGTCAATCTGTTGAAATCAGAGCACTACATTTTGGCCACGGTGCTCGATCCTAGGTTTAAAGCCTACGTTGTATCTCTCTTTCCGGCAGACACAAGTATGCAGAGGTGCAAAGACCTGCTGGTGAGACACTTGTCAAGTCAAGCGGAACGTGACCCGTCAACAGCTCCTCCTTCACATTCTCCCGCAACTGGGGCTGCGAGGAGAAGGCTAAGAATTCCAAGCCCACCCGCTGGCGGTGATGCAGGGCAGTCTGGAGAGAGTGCCGACATCTGGTCCGGACTGAAGGATTACTGACATGTCATCTACTGTTACTGCATATGATTCTGTCACCATTGAAAGAATGGTGGAGGATTATATGAGTGACCGCATCCAAGTAGGCACGTCAGACAGTCCGTACGTATACTGGCAGGAAAAAGGCAATTTGGAGGCCATTGCACAAACTGGCTTTATTTTACCTAAGTTGCCCCCCCTCCAGTGTGTACTCTGAAAGTGTTTAGTGCAGCCGCTCACCTTGTCAGCAAAATTAGTTATAATCAATTAATCCGTCGAGACATTCACCAGCAATTGCCTCCAGAAAGTACACAGGGACCTGAGATGATGGATTCCAGTGGGGACGAATTAATCTGTGAGGAGGGGGATGTACACAGTGAAAGGGGTGAGGAATCGGAGTATGTGGACATCTTGCCTCTGTAGAGCTAGTTTGTGCAAGGAGAGATTGTTTGCTTCTTTTTTGGTGGGGGCCCAAACCAACCAGTCATTTCAGTCACAGTCGTGTGGCAGACCCTGTCGCTGAAATTATGGGTTTGTTAAAGTGTGCATGTCCTGTTTATACAACATAAGGGTGGATGGGAGGGCCCAAGGACTATTCCATCTTGTACCTATTTTTTCTTTCATTTATCTTTGCATCATGTGCTGTTTGGGTCTAACTTTTTTAAGTGCCATCCTGTCTGACCCTGCAATGCCACTCCTAGATGGGCCAGGTGTTTGTGTCGGCCACTTAGGTCGCTTAGCTTAACACACCCGAATCAGACAAAAAAAAATTCAGGGAGGTTTTGACAAAACGCGCCTGAATCCAAAACACGGCTGCGGAACCGAATCCAAAACCAGAAAAATTTCCTGTGCACATCACTACTACAAACTAACAACTGCAGGTAAAGTATGCACTGGGTCAGGCGCCCAGCATACTCTACGGACTAGGAGAAAAGGATTTACCAGTAGGTATTAAAATCCTGTTCTCATATTTCCTAGACGATGCTGGGGTCCACTTCAGTACCATGGGGTTATACCAAAGCTCCAGTACAGGCAGTAGAGTGCGGATGACCCTGCAGCACCGTGTGACCAAACGAGAGGTCCTCATCGGCCAAGGTGTCAAACTTTTAAAACTTTGCAAACGTGTTTGCCCCTGACCAAGTAGCTGTTCGGCAAAGTTGTAAATGCCGAGACCCCCCCTAGCAGCCGCCCAGGCCGAGCCTACCTTTCTAGTAGAATGGGCATTTACAGACTTCTGTATCTGCAATCCTGCCGTGGAATAAGCGTGATGAAACGTCCCTCTAATCCAGCGTGCAATGGTCTGCTTAGAAGCAGGACACCCAATCTTGTTGGGAGCATACAGGACAAACAAAGACTCTGTTTTCCGAATTAGAGCTGTTATAGCGACATAAATCTTCAAAGCTCTAACCACATCTAGAGACTTTGATTCAGTGAATGTGTCAGTAACTACTGGCATCACAACAGGCTGGTTTATGTGGAAAGAGGAGACCACCTTTGAAAGAAAATGTTGACGAGTTCTCAACTCTGCCCTATCTTCATGGAAGATTAGGTAAGGGCTCTTGTGAGACAAGGCCCCCAACTCAGACAACCGCCGTGCGGATGCCAATGCTAAAAGCATCACCACTTTCCAAGTGAGAAACTTCAACTCTCTCTCGTAGAGGCTCAAACCAGTTCGATTGAAGGAACTGCAACACCACATTAAGGTCCCATGGTGCCACTGGAGGCTGGATGTGAACCTCTTTCACAAAGGTCTGAACCTCTGGAAGAGAAGCCAATTGTCTTTGGGGTCAATCAAGGTCCAGATTTCGGCCTTCTCAGTGTTCTTCCAATCGGAGGCCCGCCTCCACACCAGTCTGCAGAAAATGGAGAAAAATGTCCCAAGTGAAACTCTTCAGATTCACACCAAGTCACATTTACTCCAAATATGGTGGTAATGTTTTGAGGTTACTCCTTTCATGGCCTGAATAAGAGTGGGAATCACTATATTCGGCATACCCTTTCGGGCTAGGAACCGGCACTCAGCAGTGTCGTCAAACAAAGCCGCGGTAAGTTCTGATACACGCACGGCCCCTGCTGCAGCAGGTCCTCGCAAAGAGGAAGAGGATCTTCTATGAGCAACTGCTGAAGATCTGGGTACCAAGTCCTCCTTGGCCAGTCTGGGGCAATGAAGATTGCTTGAATCCTTGTTCTTATGATTCAGAGAACTTTTGGAATCAGCGGAAGTGGAGGGAAGACATACACTGCCCGGAATACCTATTGGGTCACTAGCGCATCCACCGCTATTGCTTGAGGGTCTCTCGACCTAGGACAATATCTCTGAAGCTTCTTGTTGAGATGAGATGCCATCATGTCTATTTGAGGAACTCACAAAAGACTTGTCACCTCTCCTGGATGGAGATAGTGTCTGCTGAGGAAGTCTGCTTCCCAGTTGTCCACTCCCGGAATGAAAATTGCCGACAGAGCTCTTGCATGTCTTTCTGCCCAGAGGAGGATCTTTGTCACCTCTGCCATCGCTGCTCTGCTTTTCATTCCGCCATGGCGGTTTATGTATGCAACTGCTGTTACATTGTCCGACTTGATCTGCATGGGTTGATCTTAAAGATGCACCGCTTGTAGAAGGCCGTTGTAAATGGCTCTCAATTCCAGAACGTTTATGTGAAGATAGGTTTCCTGACCTGACCATTTTCCTTGGAAGCTTCTTCTCTGTATGACTGCTCCCCAGCCTAGGAGACTTGCATCCGTGGTTACTAGGACCCAGTCCTGAATCCCGAACCTGCGTCCCTCTAACAGGTCAGAACTGTGCAGCCACCACAGGAGTGAAAGCCTGGTTTTGGAGGACAGGATTATCTTCTGGTGCATGTGTAGGTGGGATCCGGACCACTTGTCCAACAGGTTCCACTGGAAAACTCTGGCATGGAATCTACCAAACTGTATGGACTTGTAGGCCGCTACCATCTTTCCCAACAACCGAATGCATTGATGTATAGGCACTCTTGTTTGTTTCAAAATTGGTTTGACCATTCTCTGGATTTCCAGAGCCTTTTCTACTGGAAGAAATACCCCCTGTACTTCTGTGTCCATCCCCAGAAAGGACAATCTTGTCATCGGTTCCAACTGCGACTTCGTAAAATTCATGATCCAACCGTGTTGTTGGAGTATGGACAGGGAGAGTGAAATGTTCTGCACCAACCGTTCCCTGGATCTCACTTTTATAAGGAGATCGTCCAGGTAAGGGATTATATTGACTACTTGCTGTCGAAGGAGGACCATCATCTCTGCCATCACCTTGGTGAATACCCTCGGTGCCTTGGAGAGTCCGAATGGCAACGTCTGGAACTTGTAATGGCAATCCTGTACTGCGAATCTCCGATAAGCTTGATGAGGAGGATAAATGGGAACATGTAAGTAGGCATCTTTTATGTTCACCGACACCATGAAGTCACCTTCGTCCAGGCTGGAAATCACTGCCCTCAGAGATTGCATCTTGAACTTGAACCTTTTCAGGTAGAGATTCAGAGGTTTCAGATTTAAAATTGGTCTGACCGAGCCGTCTGGCTTCGGAACTACGAAGAGGCTTGAATAAAAACCTTCTCCCTGTTGTGACACGGGAACCAGGACAACGACTTGATCCCGACATAATTTTTGAATTGCAGCTGTTACTACTTCTCTGTCCGGGAGATAAGCTGGCAATGTTGATATGAAAAAAATAATAATGCGGCATGGGGGGGGCACGCATGTCTTGAAACTCCAGTTTGTATTCATGAGTCCAGGCCAGACTGAACCCAGATCTGTCTGAAAAGTTTCAGGCGTGCTCCCACCCGAGCGGACTCCCACAAGGGAGCCCCAACGTCATGCTGCAGATTTGGTAGAAGCAGGCCTCCCTGAAAATAAAAAACAAAATATTTCAGAAAAACTCAGTACAGCTCCTCTGGAGTGCACCCAGTCTGCCAGGGCACATTTTCTAAACTCAGGTCTGGAGAAGCCAATTCACACCCTTGGGCATGAGGGGGGGGGGGGGTCCATTAACCCACTCAGTGAGGGCATGAGGGGAGGGGGGGGTCCATTAACCCACTCAGTGACAGCATGAGGGGGGGGGGGGTCCATTAACCCACTCAGTGACAGCATGAGGGCGGGGGGTCCATTAACCCACTCAGTGACAGCATGAGGGGGGGGGTCCATTAACCCACTCAGTGACGCCATATGGGGGGGGGTGTTCCATTAACCCACTTAGTGACGGCATGAGGGGGGGGGTCCATTAACACACTCAGTGAGGGCATGAGGGGGTCCATTAACCCACTCAGTGAGGGCATGAGGGGGGGGGGGGGGTCCATTAACCCACTCAGTGACAGCATGAGGGGGGGGGTCCATTAACCCACTCAGTGACAGCATGAGGGGGGGGGGTCCATTAACCCACTCAGTGACAGCATGACGGGGGGGTCCATTAACCCACTCAGTGACAGCATGAGGGGGGGGGTCCATTAACCCACTCAGTGACGGCATGAGGGGGGGGGGGTCCATTAACCCACTCAGTGACGGCATGAGGGGGGGGTCCATTAACCCACTCAGTGACGGCATGAGGGGGGGGGGTCCATTAACCCACTCAGTGACGGCATGAGGGGGGGGGGTCCATTAACCCACTCAGTGACGGCATGAGGGGGGGGGTCCATTAACCCACTCAGTGACGGCATGAGGGGGGGGGGGTCCATTAACCCACTCAGTGACGGCATGAGGGGGGGGGTCCATTAACCCACTCAGTGACAGCATGAGGGGGGGGGGGTCCATTAACACACTCAGTGACAGCATGAGGGGGGGGGTCCATTAACCCACTCAGTGACAGCATGAGGGGGGGGGGGTCCATTAACCCACTCAGTGACAGCATGAGGGGGGGGGGTCCATTAACCCACTCAGTGACAGCATGAGGGGGGGGGTCCATTAACCCACTTAGTGACAGCATGAGGGGGGGGGGTCCATTAACCCACTCAGTGATGGCATGAGGGGGGGGGGGTCCATTAACCCACTCAGTGACGCCATATGGGGGGGGGGGTGTTCCATTAACCCACTTAGTGACAGCATGAGGGGGGGGATCCATTAACACACTCAGTGAGGACATGAGGGGGTCCATTAACCCACTCAGTGAGGGCATGAGGGGGGGGGGGGGTCCATTAACCCACTCAGTGACAGCATGAGGGGGGGGGTCCATTAACCCACTCAGTGACAGCATGAGGGGGGGGGGGGTCCATTAACCCACTCAGTGACAGCATGAGGGAGGGGGGTCCATTAACCCACTCAGTGACAGCATGAGGGGGGGGTCCATTAACCCACTCAGTGACAGCATGAGGGGGGGGGGGTCCATTAACCCACTCAGTGACAGCATGAGGGGGGGGGGGGGGTCCATTAACCCACTCAGTTGACAGCATGAGGGGGGGGGGTCCATTAACCCACTCAGTGACGGCATGAGGGGGGGGGGGGTCCATTAACCCACTCAGTGACGGCATGAGGGGGGGGGGGGTCCATTAACCCACTCAGTGACGGCATGAGGGGGGGAGGGGGTCCATTAACCCACTCAGTGACGGCATGAGGGGGGTCCATTAACCCACTCAGTGACGGCATGAGGGGGGGGGGTCCATTAACCCACTCAGTGACGGCATGAGGGGGGGGGGGGGGTCCATTAACCCACTCAGTGACGGCATGAGGGGGGGGGGTCCACTAACCCACTCAGTGACAGCATGAGGGGGGAAGGGGGTCCATTAACCCACTCAGTGAGGGGGAAAAGGGGGTCCATTAACCCACTCAGTGAGGGGGGAAGGGGGTCCATTAACCCACTCAGTGAGGGGGGAAGGGGGTCCATTAACCCACTCAGTGAGGGCATGAGGGGGGGGGGGTCATTAACACACGCAGTGCAGGTATGATTGGGGGGGGGGTCATTAACCCATTCATTTCAGGCATTGGGGGAGGCTTTAACACACTCACAGGGCACACCGAGCAGCTCCCATCCGTAACACCCGGCCACGATAAGATAACCCTGGGATAGGTCCGATTGCCACCCGCCAGTCATCACATTCATCTCACTCTCCAGCAGCCTGACGGCACCAAGGTGCTGATCCTGTCCTGTCCTGGGATCCCGCTCACATACACCAGCGCCGGAGCTTCCATACCGCGGCCGCACTGTCCTGACCCTTCTGTCCTGTGCCACTCACTGACTGCACTCAGCACTGCTATTCAAAGTTCCCGCGTACGCGCGCGCGACGCTTCTATCGACTCCGCCCCCAGCACCGCCCACTGCCTGACGTACACTAGGTCCTTCCGGCGAAGGCATCTTAGACGGGAAGAGACTAGATCCCCCTCAGTTTCAGTAACTGAAGAGGAACTAGCCTATGTATTATAAGCCCTCTATTTCCCCTTCTGTTTATGTACGTTTTTACGGAAGGGGAACTAGACACTATAAAAGTAGGGACTAGAGCCCCTTCTGTTTCAGTAACTGAAGAGGAACTAGATTATTTATTATAAACCCTCTATTTCCCCTTCTGTTTATGTATGTTTTTGCCCCCTGCTGTACAGATGCAGAATTAGAAGTGGATCTAGCTCATTGTGTATAAAAACAATAATTCCACTTCAGTTAATGTTACAGCTACATTTACTGCACGGGAAATAACATACGCCCCCTACAGGTCAGGAACGGAATTAGAAGTGGATCTAGCTCATTGTCAATAAAAACAATAATTCCCATTCAGTTAATGTAAGGATTTGCTTCTATATGTTTACATATATCATGATTGTTTGCCACTAGCACTGGTTTTGCCTGTTTTATTGACCACCCGCGTCACAGGTCTCGCCCCCGGCGTCTGACGTCAGACACCGGGCGGGAGCCGAACGGAGAGGAAGCCGCGCTGAAGAGCGGCGAAGATCCCAGTGGAGCGAGGAAGAGGAGGACGTCGCGGAGGAGGGTCCTGAAGTTGCGGAAGAGGTCCGGCTGCGGGAAGAATATGTCCAGCGGTGGCTGGACACGGCGAGGCGACGGCCAGGACGGGCCAGCGGCCGAAGATTGAGAAGGAGTGCCGGATAGGTCACCAGGGGTGGAAAGTAAGAGAGCTGACGAAGCTCCCCCCTGGTGCCTCTCCCAGCGGGTCAGGTAGGCCCTTCTCAGGTGCCCCTGTACTCGCTCCTCCCTAGACCACCGGGTGATCAGGCATTAGGCCCATGGGTGCAGTCAAGCCCTTCCGGCCTGTGGGCAGTCAGTCGGGCCCTCCCGGCCCGTGGGTGCATTTAATCGGGCCCTCTGGGTCCGAGGCCACGTGCAGTCGGGGTTCCCCCCCGGCCCGTGGCCCAGTTAGGTGGTGCGTTCAACATTCCGATTAGGTGGTTTGGGCGTTAGGCCCAAGCCACCTCGGCATCGCGCTAGGCGGGCACTATGCCAGTGGGCAATTCAGGCATTAGAGGGCATTAGGCCCTAGTTTAGTTTGGCGCCCGCTAGGGATATAAGGTGACCCTGGGCACTAGGCCCAGGTCACCCAACGGGCGGCAAGTTAGGCGGGCACTAGGCCCGAGGGATAAAGTCAGGCCTCGGGCCTGTGTGCGGTTAGGGGGCGTTAGGCCCAGTAAATAAGAGGTTCCCTCCCCAAAGGTGGACAAAGGTGGTACTGGGCACTAGGCCTAGCCCACCCCAAGGTGTTTAGGCAGGCAGGCCCGCTCGTCCTGAGCCCCTGGAAAGAGTACGGGAGGTGAGTGAGCTGTGCGGCCCCTACTACCTGGTGTACTGATTCAGGTACTTAAAGGGACAGCACCATGGTAGTTGGTTGCGCTGTGGATTGTGATTGGATATGTTGTTACCATGCAGGGCAAAGTGTGAGCTTGTTAAGTCTGTGTTTAGTTTTGTTGCACCACACCCACCGAGCTAGTTTGAGGGCTCTGCCGTTGTAGTTAGTATAGGGGTGTGACACTAGGTACCTGTAAGAGAAGACATTCGCAGTGCGGAACTGACGGTGAGTAGCATCTGTGTACGTTTGTCCCTTTGTCTGTCCCCGAGCGCCGGAATAGGGGTTGCTCACGGACGTGAGAACCCCCTTCATCACACTACGCGCGAGAGTGTGTGAAATCTGGGTGGCTGAGGCTTTGTTCCAGTGATGACCTTTCACCCAACCGGTGAAGGTCGCCGTCACCCCTGGGGTATCCCCTTTTCCGGTGGAAGAAGGGTTGATACCCCCCCTTAAGGTAGACTATTTTCTCCTCAGCTCGTTCGTCCGTCAGCTCCGAGAGGGAATCATCGTGTCCGGGTCCGACTGAAGAGTTCCAGGTCCGTTGAAGGTTCCGGTACCTGAAGGTGAGAGAGTGCGGCGCCTGGTAAGTGGTGAACCTACACCTGCACGGCAGCAGGCACTACACGCACCGCCGCCACCCTCTTACAAGAACGTAGGCAACTTGCCAGCTTCTTTTTTAATTTCACCAACTCCATTTGTGTGATCAACATATACAAGGAAAGAGCCAGATGGGTTGATGTACTAAGCAGTAATAAGAGTGGAGAAGTGCTCTCAAATAAAATCTTCCCAATTTGATAACCCGCTATTGTCTTCCACTATTAAGGCGTGGAAAATGGCTAGGAAAGCCCTTGGTCTCAAATATTATTACTCAGTATCTCTACCTTTGCTTGGAAACCTGGAGTTCCAAAATGGTACTGCCTCTTTGCCTTTTGGTGCTTGGTGCTCCTCTGGTTTAAAGACTCTACGTAATCTGATGACACCTACTCACACTCCTTTGCCATTCCAGGAGGCTATTGAGAAATATGCAATTTCACCCCTGCATGGATTTTACTACTCCCAGGCTATACATTATCTTACATCCGTTCTCCCTCACCTCACGGGAAAAGACTTTGTTAACCCCTTAGACTCCCTTTTACGCTCCAACACATACTCCATATCTTCTATCTATGCGCGCATCCGCACTGAACTGGACCCCCACACTGATTTTCCTGATCTGGCTAAATGGATCTCCCAAGTTCCTACACTCACAGTAGACACCCTACTAGATACTTTTTTTATGACCCTTAAACTAATACCGGCTAGTATATATCAGGAAATGGCCTATAAACTGCTACACAGGGCATATATTTCGCCCAAACAAGGTTTTCTGATGGGTATATCAGATAGGGCCGGATGTAATAAATGCTCAACGGTAGAAGCTGACCTTTTCCATTGTCTCTGGGCCTGCCCTGTCATCCAAAAATTCTGGCATACCTTACACCACTATGGCACCTCAACGCTAGGCATCCCCTTTCAATGCACTGCTCCCTGGGCCCTCTTTGGTCATCTGTCGGACCAACCTGGAATTCCACGCACTGATAAAAAAATTGATAGTGCTACTTTCAGCAGTGGGGAAAAAATAAGATTTTACTTACCGATAAATCTATTTCTCGTAGTCCGTAGTGGATGCTGGGGACTCCGTCAGGACCATGGGGAATAGCGGCTCCGCAGGAGACAGGGCACAAAAGCAAGCTTTTAGGATCACATGGTGTGTACTGGCTCCTCCCCCTATGACCCTCCTCCAAGCCTCAGTTAGGTACTGTGCCCGGACGAGCGTACACAATAAGGAAGGATCTTGAATCCCGGGTAAGACCCAAACCAGCCACACCAATCACACCGTACAACTTGTGATCTGAACCCAGTTAACAGTATGATAACAATGAAGTAGCCTCTAAAAAAGATGGCTCACAACAATAATAACCCGATTTTTGTAACAATAACTATGTACAAGTAATGCAGACAATCCGCACTTGGGATGGGCGCCCAGCATCCACTACGGACTACGAGAAATAGATTTATCGGTAAGTAAAATCTTATTTTCTCTAACGTCCTAGTGGATGCTGGGGACTCCGTCAGGACCATGGGGATTATACCAAAGCTCCCAAACGGGCGGGAGAGTGCGGATGACTCTGCAGCACCGAATGAGAGAACTCCAGGTCCTCCTCAGCCAGGGTATCAAATTTGTAGAATTTTACAAACGTGTTCCCCCCTGACCACGTAGCTGCTCGGCAAAATTTTAAAGCCGAGACCCCCTCGGGCATCCGCCCAAGATGAGCCCACCTTCCTTGTGGAATGGGCATTTACAGATTTTGGCTGTGGCAGGCCTGCCACAGAATGTGCAAGCTGAATTGTACTACAAATCCAACGAGCAATAGTCTGCTTATAAGCAGGAGCACCCAGTTTTTGGGGTGCATACAATATAAACAGCAAGTCAGACTTTCTGACTCCAGCCGTCCTGGAAATATATATATATATATATATATATATATATATACCAAAGTAAGTGAAGTGGCACTCACTATAAAGTACAATGTCATCTGCTGGGGTGTCCAAATTCCAGGGAAAATCTTGTTTTCACAAGGTCCCATAACACATCCAATAGTAAAGAAGGCACTCACCAGACTGATATTGAAATGCAAAAAGGGCGTTTATCAAGTTTCACATCAGTGATTAAATCATGGTTGGTCGACGTTTCGGTCCTAGCCGGACCTTCTTCCAGACCAGTATGTACAACCGTCAAAATCACATATCTAATGACCATCAATGTGGAGCTATAAATACCCAAACACAGCCCGCCCTTCAATCTGTTAGCCAATAGTAGTGCCGCACAGATAGGTGGATCAGTAATTAACTAAATACACATGAATCGAACACTATATAAATTAATACACAATTAATGCCAACAATGCCGCATATAGGCCCTCATTCCGAGTTGTTCGCTCGGAGATTTTCATCGCATCGCAGTGAGAATTCTCTTAGTGCGCATGCGTAATGATCGCACTGCGCATGCGCCAAGTAACTTTACTATGAAGATAGTATTTTTACTCACGGCTTTTTCATCGCTCCGGCGATCGCATTGTGATTGACAGGAAATGGGTGTTACTGGGCGGATGTACGGCGTTTTAGGGGCGTGTGGCTGGAAACGCTACCGTTTCCGGAAAAAACGCAGGCGTGTCTGGAGAAACGGTGGGAGTGCTTGGGCGAACGCTGGGTGTGTTTATGACGTCAGCCGGGACCGAAAAGCACTGAACTGATCGCACAGGCAGAGTAAGTCTGAAGCTACTCTAAAACTGCTAACTCGTTTGTGATCGCAATATTGCGCCTACATCAGTCGCAATTTTAAGATGCTAAGATTCACTCCCAGTAGGCGGCGGCTTAGCGTGTGTAACTCTGCTATAATCGCCTTGCGAGCGAACAACTCGGAATGAGGGCCATAGTAACTGTAGCTACAAGAATTCAGAGCGCTCACCCTGTCCTTGTAAGTGTCAGCGCCATCGGTGAAACGCACGCCATCCGTGACCCGCACAGCACTTCCGCCTAAGTGAAATGACCATCAGCTTCCGGGATCGCGATCGCACACTGAAAATACAGTGGAACGCATCGCGTAGTTGACACGCAAGGCGCTTCCGCCTTCAAGCGTGCACTACTGACAGAGGGCATAGAGCGCAACATCACTGTGCTAATATAGAAAAACTGGCAACATAGATAAATGGATTGAAATAAAGTGACGAAAATAGTGTTTAATTCTATGGAATAAAAGGCACTACCAATTATAAATGGGGCGGCTTAGATAGGTATTTAGAGCCCCACAACAGGAAAGTACAACAATAAAGACTGGTGAAAATATTGATAATGGTAAGATAGATACTAACACAACGAATAACATCTAATTATGACTGACATAACAATACATTTAAAAACATATACTTTTACTTAATTAAACGGACTGAAAAGCTAGGTGACCATGATGGATACCCATGAACGCGGATAATATAAAAATAAATAAATTATCCTCACAAAAAATTATATCCACATTAACTCGTATTCAGAGAAAAACACTAAGATGGTTTTGTTCGTTCAGCCCCCTTGGGGATACGGTACCCAGATGATGTATCCAATATGCCTCTCTTTTTAATAGTAATGCCCCACTGTATTTTCAGTGTGCGATCGCGATCCCGGAAGCTGATGGTCATTTCACTTAGGCGGAAGTGCTGTGCGGGTCACGGATGGCGTGCGTTTCACCGATGGCGCTGACACTTACAAGGACAGGGTGAGCGCTCTGAATTCTTGTAGCTACAGTTACTATATGCGGCATTGTTGGCATTAATTGTGTATTAATTTATATAGTGTTCGATTCATGTGTATTTAGTTAATTACTGATCCATCTATCTGTGCGGCACTACTATTGGCTAACAGATTGAAGGGCGGGCTGTGTTTGGGTATTTATAGCTCCACATTGATGGTCATTAGATATGTGATTTTGACGGTTGTACATACTGGTCTGGAAGAAGGTCAGGCTAGGACCGAAACGTCGACCAACCATGATTTAATCACTGATGTGAAACTTGATAAACGCCCTTTTTGCATTTCAATATCAGTCTGGTGAGTGCCTTCTTTACTATTGGATGTGTTATGGGACCTTGTGAAAACAAGATTTTCCCTGGAATTTGGACACCCCAGCAGATGACATTGTACTTTATAGTGAGTGCCACTTCACTTACTTTGGAATATTGGATGGTATCTATATGGTACACTTCTAAGTGAGCACCCTCCATGAATATTGGGACAATTTTTTTCGATTTTTTCTTTTTGTGACATTTTTTGTACATTTTTTTGTTTAATTATTTTTGAGTCAATCTGTCAATAATCTCTATCTATTTGACCAAACATTGGTTATTTTAATTATATTTTTCTTTTATGTGGACTGAATCGCTTGGTGTACTAGTGTTCATACTTTATCCTGGTATAGAATGTCTCTTAGTGTAGGCATATTGGATGAGAACTCTTTAAGTGAAGCAGAGACTGCCTTTGTTAGTTATACTGATGATGATATTGAGAAAGTCCTGTTTAATCAGACAGACTTTGATCAATTACCAGCTCGGACACCACTTGATCTTTTCCATAAGCTTAACAAATTGAAAAAGAGGGAAATTGATTTAACTCTGCACGGACAGTTCCTATCCGAATATTATCGGAAAAAAAGAATCCCTAGGGGATTTAGAATTGCCAACACTCCCACTATTGGTAGAAAAAATCCATCTTTCTGTGTAAAATGGTGTGGAATATTGAACAAATGTTCCTCTGATCTTCTTATACTTGTTGTAGAGGAGGTGGGGGTAGAACTTAAAAAAGTAAAAAGTGACATTGAATTGTTTGAACGGGAACATTCCTCCAGCTTGAAGGCTGACAAGTCAGAGAATTGGTTAGATAAAATCAAAACACAAATTGATAAATATCGATCTGACCTGTTAGCATTCAAGAGAAAAAAATGGGAAACTGTGGAAACTGATTATCAGCAACATTCGGTATACAAGTGGTTATCTGGGGATGATCAATCCACCAGGTGGCGACGTAACCGACAAAACAGATATAACCACAGGCAACAAAGATTCAATTATCCACAGGGATATTCCTCCTCTGACTCTGAATTTACAGATAGTGTACCACCATCCGGGTCTGGTGCCTCATCCTCTTTTTTAGGACCGGGCACCAGAGCTCGGAGAGCCAAAACTGCCACAGGCGACCCCACCCGCGGAGGGGGAGGTTCAAAACCACGAGGACGAGGAGGGAGAGGTTCCCGAACCTAATATTCAATCTTTCTACCCACGTGCTAACAGATGCTGAAACTTCCTTGTTAAGGAAGGGTCTGTCCTTTATTCCCACTTGTCACTTTAAGTCCTTTGATTGGTCTATCCAGAGATACAAAATGGGACGCCAGTTACGCCTCAGGGAGTTTTTTGATAATAAATTTATCAACAATCAACCACAGCCCGAAATACGTCCGCTTGGCATGTTTAGAAATACCAGTAAATTTGATCCTATTTCTAATAATGCCAGTTTAAAAACTTTTTTACAAGTTATTGACAGTGAGGTGTTATTGAATAGTAATAACAACAAAGGATACTCTAACCTATCCAAAAGTGAGTGGCAAGCGTTGAGAGATCTTAAACGCAACACCAATCTGGTTATTAGAAATGCGGACAAGGGGGGAGCAGTGGTTCTCCAGGATTTTGCTGATTATGACGTTGAAATCAGAAAACAATTATCTGATAACAATACTTACCTCAAAATCCCCTATAATCCAACCCCTAGATTTAAGAAAGAGGTAGATGACCTGTTGATACAGGCACTACAATGCGCATGGATCAATGATGAGGTTTTTGAATATCTATCTGTGGCCTACCCCATCTGTCCCATTATCTACACCTTGCCCAAGGTACATAAATCCTTGACTACACCACCAGGTAGGCCGATAATATCGGCACAAGGATCACTGCTACAACCGTTGGCTAAGTTTGTTGACCATTTCCTCCAACCTTGTGTGAGGGCGATGGATAGTTATATCCGTGACACTAGTGACCTCCTGAGTGCATTGGCCCTCATTACTGATGACTTATCGACCTGTATACTAGCTACCCTAGATGTAACATCTTTGTATACGGTTATCCCTCATGAGGAGGGGATTGTTGCTGTGAGGGAGGCGCTCGTTAAGGGACCGTATGAGGGTCCGCCCATTGAATTTATTTTGAGTTTGATCAGATTGGTTCTTAAATGTAACTATTTCCAATACCAGGATGAATACTATGTGCAATTGGCGGGCACCGCTATGGGCTCGAATTTAGCCCCGGGGTTCGCCAATTTGTACATGGCGAAGTATGAACACGAAAATATCTTGTACAACTATGCAGAGCACATTGTGTGTTATAAAAGATACATTGATGATCTCTTTATTGTTTGGCGGGGTTCCGTTGAACTGTTTTTTGCCATGGTGGATACCCTGAATGCCCTCACTAGTCCAATTAAATTAACTGCCACAGTGAGTGAGTCCAATATTAATTTTTTGGACACTACAATATACAAAAACCCGGATTTACCATCAGTACTAGAGTATACCCTATACCGTAAGCCCACGGACCGGAACACTTTGTTATGGGCGTCCAGCCATCACCCGGATAGTTTAAAATCAAATCTACCTGTTTCTCAATTT
Source organism: Pseudophryne corroboree (assembly GCF_028390025.1). Classification (NCBI taxonomy): domain Eukaryota; kingdom Metazoa; phylum Chordata; class Amphibia; order Anura; family Myobatrachidae; genus Pseudophryne; species Pseudophryne corroboree. The sequence goes on along the minus strand of NC_086446.1, from coordinate 20,810,558 downwards.
CTTAGAGTACTAAGAAACAATTCTAATGAGACTAATGCCAATACACAACTGCTTGAGTGCAGACAGCGATTTATCGAACGCGGTTACACAGCCGCAGTGGTTGACAGATGCTTGATCAAAGCTCGTAATCTACATAAGCACAAGACCAGTAACAAAAACAAGATCCGCGACCGCATCATATTCAAAACCAGTTGCAATACTGGCCTACATAATGTGGAAAGATCGATCAAGAAAAATTGGTCCATGATCAGCACTGACCCGAAGTTCAAAAAGGTTGGCGCCCGACCACCTCTGCTAAGTGTGCAAAGAGGTGCCAATCTGAAGGACATGTTGATGAGACCAACTATGCGACCGTTGGCGACTCCTGGCACTACTTGGCTAAATGTGAATCCAGGTTGCTTCAAGTGCTTGAAATGCATGACTTGCAGAGCCATGATAACCGGACGTTTTTTCAATCATCCACTGCATGGTACCAAGATTGAATTACGACACCATCTAACATGTCTGATGGATCATGTGGTCTATTATCTCACATGCCCCTGTGGGAAAATGTACGTGGGGAAAACCATTAGGACATACCGTGAACGGATCAACCAACACAGATCCTCAATGCAGTTGGCACTCACCAGCGGTAAGACGGACAAACCTGTAGCACTTCATTTTTTGCAGTTTAAACACCAAGTAGCCACATTGCGGCATATGATTATCGACTGGATTCCACCACCACCACCACGAGGAGGTGATAGAGGGGCATTACTATTAAAAAGAGAGGCATATTGGATACATCATCTGGGTACCGTATCCCCAAGGGGGCTGAACGAACAAAACCATCTTAGTGTTTTTCTCTGAATACGAGTTAATGTGGATATAATTTTTTGTGAGGATAATTTATTTATTTTTATATTATCCGCGTTCATGGGTATCCATCATGGTCACCTAGCTTTTCAGTCCGTTTAATTAAGTAAAAGTATATGTTTTTAAATGTATTGTTATGTCAGTCATAATTAGATGTTATTCGTTGTGTTAGTATCTATCTTACCATTATCAATATTTTCACCAGTCTTTATTGTTGTACTTTCCTGTTGTGGGGCTCTAAATACCTATCTAAGCCGCCCCATTTATAATTGGTAGTGCCTTTTATTCCATAGAATTACACACTATTTTCGTCACTTTATTTCAATCCATTTATCTATGTTGCCAGTTTTTCTATATTAGCACAGTGATGTTGCGCTCTATGCCCTCTGTCAGTAGTGCACGCTTGAAGGCGGAAGCGCCTTGCGTGTCAACTACGCGATGCGTTCCACTGTATTTTCAGTGTGCGATCGCGATCCCGGAAGCTGATGGTCATTTCACTTAGGCGGAAGTGCTGCGTGGGTCACGGATGGCGTGCGTTTCACCGATGGCGCTGACACTTACAAGGACAGGGTGAGCGCTCTGAATTCTTGTAGCTACAGTTACTATATGCGGCATTGTTGGCATTAATTGTGTATTAATTTATATAGTGTTCGATTCATGTGTATTTAGTTAATTACTGATCCACCTATCTGTGCGGCACTACTATTGGCTAACAGATTGAAGGGCGGGCTGTGTTTGGGTATTTATAGCTCCACATTGATGGTCATTAGATATGTGATTTTGACGGTTGTACATACTGGTCTGGAAGAAGGTCAGGCTAGGACCGAAACGTCGACCAACCATGATTTAATCACTGATGTGAAACTTGATAAACGCCCTTTTTGCATTTCAATATCAGTCTGGTGAGTGCCTTCTTTACTATTGGATGTGTTATGGGACCTTGTGAAAACAAGATTTTCCCTGGAATTTGGACACCCCAGCAGATGACATTGTACTTTATAGTGAGTGCCACTTCACTTACTTTGGAATATTGGATGGTATCTATATGGTACACTTCTAAGTGAGCACCCTCCATGAATATTGGGACAATTTTTTTCGATTTTTTCTTTTTGTGACATTTTTTGTACATTTTTTTGTTTAATTATTTTTGAGTCAATCTGTCAATAATCTCTATCTATTTGACCAAACATTGGTTATTTTAATTATTTTTTTCTTTTATGTGGACTGAATCGCTTGGTGTACTAGTGTTCATACTTTATCCTGGTATAGAATGTCTCTTAGTGTAGGCATATTGGATGAGAACTCTTTAAGTGAAGCAGAGACTGCCTTTGTTAGTTATACTGATGATGATATTGAGAAAGTCCTGTTTAATCAGACAGACTTTGATCAATTACCAGCTCGGACACCACTTGATCTTTTCCATAAGCTTAACAAATTGAAAAAGAGGGAAATTGATTTAACTCTGCACGGACAGTTCCTATCCGAATATTATCGGAAAAAAAGAATCCCTAGGGGATTTAGAATTGCCAACACTCCCACTATTGGTAGAAAAAATCCATCTTTCTGTGTAAAATGGTGTGGAATATTGAACAAATGTTCCTCTGATCTTCTTATACTTGTTGTAGAGGAGGTGGGGGTAGAACTTAAAAAAGTAAAAAGTGACATTGAATTGTTTGAACGGGAACATTCCTCCAGCTTGAAGGCTGACAAGTCAGAGAATTGGTTAGATAAAATCAAAACACAAATTGATAAATATCGATCTGACCTGTTAGCATTCAAGAGAAAAAAATGGGAAACTGTGGAAACTGATTATCAGCAACATTCGGTATACAAGTGGTTATCTGGGGATGATCAATCCACCAGGTGGCGACGTAACCGACAAAACAGATATAACCACAGGCAACAAAGATTCAATTATCCACAGGGATATTCCTCCTCTGACTCTGAATTTACAGATAGTGTACCACCATCCGGGTCTGGTGCCTCATCCTCTTTTTTAGGACCGGGCACCAGAGCTCGGAGAGCCAAAACTGCCACAGGCGACCCCACCCGCGGAGGGGGAGGTTCAAAACCACGAGGACGAGGAGGGAGAGGTTCCCGAACCTAATATTCAATCTTTCTACCCACGTGCTAACAGATGCTGAAACTTCCTTGTTAAGGAAGGGTCTGTCCTTTATTCCCACTTGTCACTTTAAGTCCTTTGATTGGTCTATCCAGAGATACAAAATGGGACGCCAGTTACGCCTCAGGGAGTTTTTTGATAATAAATTTATCAACAATCAACCACAGCCCGAAATACGTCCGCTTGGCATGTTTAGAAATACCAGTAAATTTGATCCTATTTCTAATAATGCCAGTTTAAAAACTTTTTTACAAGTTATTGACAGTGAGGTGTTATTGAATAGTAATAACAACAAAGGATACTCTAACCTATCCAAAAGTGAGTGGCAAGCGTTGAGAGATCTTAAACGCAACACCAATCTGGTTATTAGAAATGCGGACAAGGGGGGAGCAGTGGTTCTCCAGGATTTTGCTGATTATGACGTTGAAATCAGAAAACAATTATCTGATAACAATACTTACCTCAAAATCCCCTATAATCCAACCCCTAGATTTAAGAAAGAGGTAGATGACCTGTTGATACAGGCACTACAATGCGCATGGATCAATGATGAGGTTTTTGAATATCTATCTGTGGCCTACCCCATCTGTCCCATTATCTACACCTTGCCCAAGGTACATAAATCCTTGACTACACCACCAGGTAGGCCGATAATATCGGCACAAGGATCACTGCTACAACCGTTGGCTAAGTTTGTTGACCATTTCCTCCAACCTTGTGTGAGGGCGATGGATAGTTATATCCGTGACACTAGTGACCTCCTGAGTGCATTGGCCCTCATTACTGATGACTTATCGACCTGTATACTAGCTACCCTAGATGTAACATCTTTGTATACGGTTATCCCTCATGAGGAGGGGATTGTTGCTGTGAGGGAGGCGCTCGTTAAGGGACCGTATGAGGGTCCGCCCATTGAATTTATTTTGAGTTTGATCAGATTGGTTCTTAAATGTAACTATTTCCAATACCAGGATGAATACTATGTGCAATTGGCGGGCACCGCTATGGGCTCGAATTTAGCCCCGGGGTTCGCCAATTTGTACATGGCGAAGTATGAACACGAAAATATCTTGTACAACTATGCAGAGCACATTGTGTGTTATAAAAGATACATTGATGATCTCTTTATTGTTTGGCGGGGTTCCGTTGAACTGTTTTTTGCCATGGTGGATACCCTGAATGCCCTCACTAGTCCAATTAAATTAACTGCCACAGTGAGTGAGTCCAATATTAATTTTTTGGACACTACAATATACAAAAACCCGGATTTACCATCAGTACTAGAGTATACCCTATACCGTAAGCCCACGGACCGGAACACTTTGTTATGGGCGTCCAGCCATCACCCGGATAGTTTAAAATCAAATCTACCTGTTTCTCAATTTCTTAGAGTACTAAGAAACAATTCTAATGAGACTAATGCCAATACACAACTGCTTCAGTGCAGACAGCGATTTATCGAACGCGGTTACACAGCCGCAGTGGTTGACAGATGCTTGATCAAAGCTCGTAATCTACATAAGCACAAGACCAGTAACAAAAACAAGATCCGCGACCGCATCATATTCAAAACCAGTTGCAATACTGGCCTACATAATGTGGAAAGATCGATCAAGAAAAATTGGTCCATGATCAGCACTGACCCGAAGTTCAAAAAGGTTGGCGCCCGACCACCTCTGCTAAGTGTGCAAAGAGGTGCCAATCTGAAGGACATGTTGATGAGACCAACTATGCGACCGTTGGCGACTCCTGGCACTACTTGGCTAAATGTGAATCCAGGTTGCTTCAAGTGCTTGAAATGCATGACTTGCAGAGCCATGATAACCGGACGTTTTTTCAATCATCCACTGCATGGTACCAAGATTGAATTACGACACCATCTAACATGTCTGATGGATCATGTGGTCTATTATCTCACATGCCCCTGTGGGAAAATGTACGTGGGGAAAACCATTAGGACATACCGTGAACGGATCAACCAACACAGATCCTCAATGCAGTTGGCACTCACCAGCGGTAAGACGGACAAACCTGTAGCACTTCATTTTTTGCAGTTTAAACACCAAGTAGCCACATTGCGGCATATGATTATCGACTGGATTCCACCACCACCACCACGAGGAGGTGATAGAGGGGCATTACTATTAAAAAGAGAGGCATATTGGATACATCATCTGGGTACCGTATCCCCAAGGGGGCTGAACGAACAAAACCATCTTAGTGTTTTTCTCTGAATACGAGTTAATGTGGATATAATTTTTTGTGAGGATAATTTATTTATTTTTATATTATCCGCGTTCATGGGTATCCATCATGGTCACCTAGCTTTTCAGTCCGTTTAATTAAGTAAAAGTATATGTTTTTAAATGTATTGTTATGTCAGTCATAATTAGATGTTATTCGTTGTGTTAGTATCTATCTTACCATTATCAATATTTTCACCAGTCTTTATTGTTGTACTTTCCTGTTGTGGGGCTCTAAATACCTATCTAAGCCGCCCCATTTATAATTGGTAGTGCCTTTTATTCCATAGAATTACACACTATTTTCGTCACTTTATTTCAATCCATTTATCTATGTTGCCAGTTTTTCTATATTAGCACAGTGATGTTGCGCTCTATGCCCTCTGTCAGTAGTGCACGCTTGAAGGCGGAAGCGCCTTGCGTGTCAACTACGCGATGCGTTCCACTGTATTTTCAGTGTGCGATCGCGATCCCGGAAGCTGATGGTCATTTCACTTAGGCGGAAGTGCTGCGTGGGTCACGGATGGCGTGCGTTTCACCGATGGCGCTGACACTTACAAGGACAGGGTGAGCGCTCTGAATTCTTGTAGCTACAGTTACTATATGCGGCATTGTTGGCATTAATTGTGTATTAATTTATATAGTGTTCGATTCATGTGTATTTAGTTAATTACTGATCCACCTATCTGTGCGGCACTACTATTGGCTAACAGATTGAAGGGCGGGCTGTGTTTGGGTATTTATAGCTCCACATTGATGGTCATTAGATATGTGATTTTGACGGTTGTACATACTGGTCTGGAAGAAGGTCCGGCTAGGACCGAAACGTCGACCAACCATGATTTAATCACTGATGTGAAACTTGATAAACGCCCTTTTTGCATTTCAATATCAGTCTGGTGAGTGCCTTCTTTACTATTGGATATATATATATATATATATATATATATTTTTAGGGCCCCGACAACGTCTAGCAACTTGGAGTCCTCCAAGTCCCTAGTAGCCGCAGGCACCACAATATGTTGTTTCAGGTGAAACGCTGACACCACCTTAGGCAGAAACTGGGGACGAGTCCGCAGTTCTGCCCTGTCCGAATGGAAAAACAAATATGGGCTTTTTTAAGACAAAGCCCCCAATTCTGACAATCGCCTGGCCGAGGCCAGGGCCACAACATGGTCCCTTTCCATGTGAGATATTTCAAATCCACAGATTTGATCGGTTCAAACCAATATGATTTGAGGAATCCCAACACTACGTTGAGATCCCCCGGTGCCACTGGAGGCACACAAGGGGCTGTATATGCAATACTCCCTTGACAAACGTCTGGACTTCAGGAATTGAAGCCAATTTTTTCTGGAAGAAAATCTACAGGGCCGAAACTTGAACCTTAATGGACCCCAATTTGAGGCTTATAGACACTCCTGTTTTCAGGAAGTGCAGAAATCGACCTAGTTGAAATTTTTTCGTGGGGCCTTTCTGGCCTCACCCACAAAACACATTTTCACCACATGTGGTGATAACGTTGTGCGGTCACCACCTTCCTGGCTTTGACCAGGGTAGGTATGACCTCTTCCGGAATGCCTTTTCCCTTAGGATCCGGCGTTCAACCGCCATGCCGTCAAACGCAGTCGCGGTAAGTCTTGGAACAGACAAGGTCCCTGCTGGAGCAGGTCCTTTCTTAGAGGCAGATGCCACGGTTCCTCTTGGAACAGACATGGTTCTTGCTGAAATCAATTCCCATCTTAGCTCCCGAGGCCATTAGTCCTCTGTGAGCATCTCTTGAAGTTCCGGGTACCAAGTCCCTCTTGGCCAATCCGGAGCCACGAGTATAGTTCTTACTCCTCTACGTCTTATAATTCTCAATACCTTGGTTATGAGAAGCAGAAGAGGGAACACATACACCGACTGTTACACCCACGGTGTTACCAGGACGTCCACAGCTATCGCCTGAAGGTCTCGTGACCTGGCGCAATACCTGTCCCGATTTTTGTTCGGGCGGGACGCCATCATTTCCACCTTTGGTCTTTCCCAACGGTTCACAATCATGCGGAAAACTTCCCGATGAAGTTCCCACTCTCCCGGGTGGAGGTCGTGCCTGCTGAGGAAGTCTGCTTCCCAGTCGTCCACTCCCGGAATGAACACTGCTGACAGTGCTATCACATGATTTTCCGCCTAGCGAAAAATCCTTGCAGTTTTGACCACTGCCCTCCTGCTTCTTGTGCCGCCCTTTCTGTTTACGTGGGCGACTGCCGTGATGTTATCCCACTGGATCAATACCGACTGACCTTGAAGCAGAGGCCTTGCTAAGCTTATAGCATTACAAATTTGCTCTTAGCTCCAGTATATTTATGTGGAGAGAATTCTCCAGACTTGATCACATTCTCTGGAAATTTTTTCCCTGTGTGACTGCTCCCCAGCCTCTCAGGCTGGCCTCCGTGGTTACCAGCATCCAATCCTGAATGCCGAATCCGCGGCCCTCTAGAAGATGAGCACTCTGTAATCACCACAGGAGAGACACCCTTGTCCTTGGATATAGGGTTATCCGCTGATGCATCTGAAGATGCGATCCGGACCATTTGTCCAGCAGATCCCACTGAAGAGTTCTTGCGTGAAGTCTGCCGAATGGAAGCGCTTCGTAATAAGCCACCATTTTTAACAGGACTCTTGTGCAATGATGCACTGACACTTTTCCTGGTTTTAGGAGGATCCCGATTAGCTCGGATAACTCCCTGGCTTTCTCCTCTGGGAGAAACACCCTTTTCCTGGACTGTGTCCAGAATCATCCCTAGGACCAGCAGACGTGTCGTCGGAACAACTGCGGTTTTGGAATATTTAGAATCCACCCGTGCTGTCGTAGAACTACTTGAGATAGTGCTACTCCGACCTCCAACTGTTCTCTGGACCTTGTTCTTATCAGGAGGTCGTCCATTTTCTTTGAAGACGAATCCTCCTTTCGGTCATTACCTTGGTAAGGACCCGGGGTGCCTTGGACACTCCAACGGCATCGTCTGAAACTGATAGTGACAGTTCTGTACCACGAACCTGAGGTACCCTTGGTGAGAAAAGCAAATTTTGGGACATGGAGGTAAGCATCCCTGATGTCCCGGGACACCATATAGTCCCCTTGTTCCCAGTTCGCTATCACTGCTCTGAGTGACTCCATCTGGATTTGAACCCTTGTAAGTGTTCAAATTTTTCAGATTTAGAATCGGTCTCACCTAGCCTTCTGGCTTCAGTACCACCCTATAGTGTGGAACAATACCCCTTTCCTTGTTGTAGGAGGGGTAATTTTATTATCACCTGCTGGGAATACAGCTTGTGAATTGTTTTCAATACTGCCTCCCTGTCGGAGGGAGACATTGGTACAGCAGACTACAGGAACCTGCGAGGGGGGAAACGCCTCGACATTCCAATCTGTGCCCCTTTGATACTACTTGTAGGATCCAGGGGTCCTGTACGGTCCCAGCGTCATGCTGAGAACTTAGTAGAAGCGGTGGAGGGCTTCTTTTACTGGGAATGGGCTGCCTGCTGCAGTCTTCTTCCCTTTCCTCTATCCCTGGGCAGATATGACTGTTATAGGGACGAAAAGACTGAGGCTGAAAAGACGGTGTCTTTTTCTGCAGAGATGTGACTTAGGGTAAAAAACGGTGGATCTTCCAGCAGTTGCCGTGGCCACCAGGTCCCATGGACCGACCCCAAATAACTCCTCCCCTTTATACGGCAATACATCTTTGTGCCGTTTGGAATCTGCATCCCCTGACCACTGTCGTGTCCATAAACATCTTCTTGCAGATATGGACATCGCATTTACTCTTGATGCCAGAGTGCAAATATCCCTCTGCGCATCTCGCATATATAGAAATGCATCCTTTAAATGCTCTATAGTCAATAAAATACTGTCCCTGTCAAGGGTATCAATATTTTTAGTCAGGGAAACCGACCAAGCCACCTCAGCTCTGCACATCCAGGCTGAGGCGATCGCTGGTCACAGTATAACACCAGCCTTTGTGTGTATACTTTTTAGGATATTTTTCAGCCTCCTATCAGCTGGCTCCTTAAGTACGGCCCTATCTGTAGATGGTACCGCCACTTGTTCTGATAAGCGTGTGAGCGCCTTATCCACCCTGAGGGGTGTTTCCCAACGCGCCTTAACTTCTGGCGGGAAAGGGTATACCGCCAATAATTTTCTATCGGGGGAAACCCACGCATCATCACACACTTCATTTAATTTATCTGATTCAGGAAAACTACAGGTAGTTTTTTCACCTCACACATAATACCCTTCTTTGTGGTACTTGGAGTATCAGAAATATGTAACACCTCCTTCATTGCCCTTAACGTGTGGCCCTAAAGGAAAATACGTTTGTTTCTTCACCGTCGACACTGAAATCAGTGTCCGTGTCTGGGTCTATGTCGACCGACTGAGGTAAATGGGCGTTTTTACAAGCCCCTGACGGTGTCTGAGACGCCTGGACCGGTACTAATATGTTCGCCGGCCGTCTCATGTCGTCAACCGACTTGCAGCGTGTTGACATTATCACGTAATTCCATAAGTAAGCCATCCATTCCGGTGTCGACTCCCTAGAGAGTGACATCACCATTACAGGCAATTTGCTCCGCCTCCTCACCAACATTTTCCTCATACATGTCGACACACACGTACCGACATACAGCACACACATAGGGAATGCTCTGATAGAGGACAGGACCCACTAGCCCTTTGGGGAGACAGAGGGAGAGTTTGCCAGCACACACCAAAATGCTATAATTATACAGGGACAACCTTTATATAAGTGTTCCTCCCATATAGCATTTAATATATATGTATATCGCCAAATCAGTGCCCCCCCTCTCTGTTTTAACCCTGTTTCTGTAGTGCAGTGCAGGGGAGAGCATGGGAGCCTTCCCCTCAGCCTTTCTGTGAGGGAAAATGGCGCTGTGTGCTGAGGAGAATAGGCCCCGCCCCCTTTTCGGCGGGCTTCTTCTCCGGAGATTGTGAAGTCTGGCAGGGGTTAAATACATCCATATAGCCTCAAGGGCTATATGTGATGTATTTTTCGCCATACAGGTATTCTACATTGCTGCCAGGGCGCCCCCCCCCCCCGCGCCCTGCACCCTCCGTGATCGCTGTGTGAAGTGTGCTGACAGACAATGGCGCACAGCTGCAGTGCTGTGCGCTGAGGAAGACTGAAAAGTCTTCTGCCGCCTGGTTCCGGACCTCTTCAATCTTCAGCATCTGCAAGGGGGTCGGCGGCGCGGCTTCGGGACGAACCCCAGGGCGAGACCTGTGTTCCGACTCCCTCTGAAGCTAATGGTGTCCAGTAGCCTAAGAATCCAATCCATCCTGCACGCAGGTGAGTTGAAATTCTCTCCCCTAAGTCCCTCGATGCAGTGAGCCTGTTGCCAGCAGGACTCACTGAAAATAAAGAACCTAAAAACTTTTTCTAAGCAACTCTTTAAGAGAGCCACCTAGATTGCACCCTTCTCGGACGGGCACAAAAACCTAACTGAGGCTTGGAGGAGGGTCATAGGGGGAGGAGCCAGTACACACCATGTGATCCTAAAAGCTTGCTTTTGTGCCCTGTCTCCTGCGGAGCCGCTATTCCCCATGGTCCTGACGGAGTCCCCAACATCCACTAGGACGTTAGAGAAAAGCTATATTGCAACAGTGGATCCATCCTACCTCTCCTACTCTCCCTATGGCTACTTCTAGGTTACTCTTCTTATTTAATATGGACTGGCTGGAGGCCTCTATCCACAAGGAAACCCTGACTCCTGCACTCTTTAAGTGCTGGGATAAATACATTTGTACTCTCCCTCCCCACACTAAACTAGCAATACATAAATGTTTCCAATCTAACTTTTGGTACTCTCTCCGACAACTTGATAGCCAAGTTTCTCTAACTGACTGAGCCTCCTATCTTCCCCTCCCCCTCTTCTTCTTCATCCGTACTTCCCTCTCCACACACTTCTTCTTTTCTTTCCCCTCTCTTCTTATTTCTTATGTTTCTTCCCTGGCGGATTGGATGGACACTTCTATGGACGGATCGGTGGCCTGTGGCTCTTGGTAGGTGTTTTTGCCTATTTTTGTTCTAACGTTTTTGTGATGTTCTTTTTTACCTCCCCCTTTTTTTTTTTTTTTGTTATTTGAACTGCCGGAATTGAGTGTCAGTTTTTAGTCAGTCATATTCAGTCCCATTCTCAATATGTTATAGCCTGACCGCCGCTCTTCTGGTGGTTTACAGTTTGTTCTTGTTGATTGTTTTGGAAAATTTCCTCCACCTACTCATATATGCTGTGTACTTTTACCTTTCTTATTTGCCTACTTTGATGTAGATATGTTTGATATGTATGCGGTTTTTTCCTTACTTCTGTACCATGTTTTGGAGGTATTTAATAAACATATTTGGAAAAAAAAAAAAGAGTGGAGAAGTGACCAAGTGTAGAAATTGCACCTGGCACCAATCAGTATTGATGTAACAGTTATAATTTGTATATTATAAAATTATACAGAGCAGCTGATTGGTTGCAATGGGCAACATCTCGACTCTTATCACTGCTTATTACATCTACGCCAGATAAACATAAACCCTAAGAACTCGAATGGCATTCAGGTAATGAGTAGGGCACTAGTCTTCCTCTTGAGAAGCTTGAACCACTAGTGGACATATACAATTAGGTTTTAGAACATTAAAAATAATCTAACCTACATTATTTCTCACGTTATTTTTGATACTCAATTTGGTATGATTTTTTAACTTTTCTAGAGCATACCATGTTTTTTTCCCACAGCCACAGAGCATGACCAATTTTTGTATATAGGCCCTGATCCAGTATAGTTATTCAAACAAAAAAGTACACTAATGTGCAAAATCATGCAGCACTGCAGGTGGGGTTGATGTAACGTGCAGAAATTTGGGTGGGGTATGTTCAAACTGAAATCTAAATTGCAGCGTAAAAAAATAATGCATAAAACCAGAGCCTTAAGAGGAGCTTAATGTTTTAAAAAATATATATTTAATTTTCAAGTAATCAAAAATACTTTTTTTAAGTAGTCCCTTTTTTAGTTTAACAGGATAACCAAGGTGTACAATCCAGGGATTGTGATCATCAGGATCACGGTATTCTATGGCAAAAATGTTGACATTTGAATTTCATGATTGAAGCCTCCAATCCTGAGATTCATTGGATTAAGCGGTGCGTGTGTAAGTTTATTTTTTGTTTTGGCTGTGCAACGCCACTGAGCACTAGCGATCTCCTCAGCTTCAGATGCTGCCCTGGCTACTCATTCAGCTGTGTGCAGCATGATCTGGCTGACATCACGCTGCACACAGCTGGCAAAGTACAGCGCCTGAGGCTGAGCCAGGCAGCGTTTGAAGATGTACCGAGCCTTAGTGCTCAGCGGTGCTGCGCAGCCAAAACAATAAATACTTACACACGCACTGCTTAATATCTGACTGCCCCCTTGCCCTCCCTCCCTTTAATTATTTTTTTTAAATATTATTTCAAATGTGGTAAATTAAAGTGTAACACAATTCCAAATCCTGGGACAGAAAAAATGTGCCAGAATTGCCCAGCCTAATAAAGATACTTAATGTTGAGATGATTATTTTTACTTACTAGTGAAATAGTTTATATTTTTGGAATGTATTAATTATAGATACACCCTTCATTTAAATGCCACATGTGTAAAATTCCTTTGCGTTAACAAAAGACTATAGTTTACCACTTTTTACCCAACTCCACTGATTGTGTCAGGAATCAGCGTTCAGTGGCATCTAACTTACTGGCGCGCTGGTGTGCTGGCCTCCGGAGGTCACAGCCCCAGTTTGAGGCTGTGTGAATGCTCTGTCCGCGTGCGCGTTGCCCATCGTCATTGTGTACCCCTGAAGTTCATCTAGTGTGTACCCACCATCTATGCAGCATGTGCGCCACCATGACACTTGCGGTCAGCTGACCTGTAACATCCAATCCTGTGCTTTTTCTGCACACATGATTCAAGCATCCAATGCCTGCTGGCCATGGGGTATAAATCCAGAACATCGGCTCAGTCTCATCGCCTTGAACAATACATCACATCCAGTGTACAGCGTCTCCTTGCTCCAGTCTTCGGTCTCCAGTGATTTCTTTGCTCAAGTGTCTCCGTGGAACTACAGGTTCCAGCCATCCTGCTCTGCTACAACTCCTTCCACCTCTGCATGCAGTAAGAGACTCTCTCCAGGTGCTACTTACCATTCTCACCTGTGTGTTGTTTATCTGCGTTCGGCACTGTGCTATTCCATCTGGCACTTAAAACAACCAGCTTGCAATTACAAACTGTCTCCTGCTTTGGCCTTTCTTGGCTTAGTGGACTGGTGTGTATATATTAGTGATGTGCACCGAAAATTTTTCGGGTTTTGTGTTCGGTTCCGCGGCCGTGTTTTGGATTCGGACGCGTTTTGGCAAAACCTCACCGAAATTTTTTTGTCGGATTCGGGTGTTTTTTTCCAAAAACCCTAAAAAACAGCTTAAATCATAGAATTTGGGGGTCATTTTGATCCCATAGTATTATTACCCTCAATAACCATAATTTCCACTCATTTACAGTCTATTCTGAACACCTCACAATATTATTTTTAGTCCTAAAATTAGCACCGAGGTCGCTGGATGGCTAAGCTAAGCGACACAAGTGGCCGACACAAACACCTGGCCCATGTAGGAGTGGCACTGCAGTGTCAGGCAGGATGGCACTTCAAAAAAATACTCCCCAAACAGCACATGACGCAAAGAAAAAAAGAGGCGCAATGAGGTAGCTGTATGACTAAGATAAGCGACCCAAGTGGCCGACACAAACACCTGGCCCATCTAGGAGTGGCACTGCAGTGTCAGACAGGATGGCACTTCAAAAAAATTGTCCCCAAACAGCACATGATGCAAAGAAAAATGAAAGAAAAAAGAGGTGCAAGATGGAATTGTCCTTGGGCCCTCCCACCCACCCTTATGTTGTATAAACAGGACATGCACACTTTAACAAACCCATCATTTCAGCGACAGGGTCTGCCACATGACTGTGACTGAAATGACTGGTTGGTTTGGGCCCCCACCAAAAAAGAAGCAATCAATCTCTCCTTGCACAAACTGGCTCTACAGAGGCAAGATGTCCACCTCATCATCATCGTCCGATTCATCACCCCTTTCACTGTGTACATCCCCCTCCTCACAGATTATTAATTCATCCCCACTGAAATCCACCATCTCAGGTCCCCGTGCACTTTCTGGAGGCAATTGCTGCTGGTGAATGTCTCCACGGAGGAATTGATTATAATTCATTTTAATGAACATCATCTTCTCCACATTTTCTGGAAGTAAATTTGTATGCCGATTGCTGACAAGATGAGCGGCGGCACTAAACACTCTTTCGGAGTACACACTGGAGGGAGGGCAACTTAGGTAGAATAAAGCCAGTTTCTGCAAGGGCCTCCAAATTGCCTCTTTTTCCTGCCAGTTTATGTACGGACTGTCTGATGTGCCTACTTGGATGCGGTCACTCATATAATCCTCCACCGTTCTTTCAATGATGAGAGAATCATATGCAGTGACAGTAGACATGTCAGTAATCGTTGGCAGGTCCTTCAGTCCGGACCAGATGTCAGCACTCGCTCCAGACTGCCCTGCATCACCGCCAGCAGGTGGGCTTGGAATTCTGAGCCTTTTCCTCGCACCCCCAGTTGCCGGAGAATTTGAAGGAGGAGCTGTTGACGGGTCACGTTCTGCTTGACTTGACAATTTTCTCACCAGCAGGTCTTTGAACCCCTGCAGACTTGTGTCTGCCGGAAAGAGAGATACAACGTAGGTTTTAAATTTAGGATCGAGCACGGTGGGCAAAATGTAGTGCTCTGATTTCAACAGATAGACCACCCGTGAAACCTGGTTAAGCGAATTAAGGGCTCCATCCACAAGTCCCACATGCCTAGCGGAATCGCTCTGTTTTAGCTCCTCCTTCAATGTCTCCAGCTTCTTCTGCAAAAGCCTGATGAGGGGAATGACCTGACTCAGGCTGGCAGTGTCTGAACTGACTTCACGTGTGGCAAGTTCAAAGGGTTGCAGAACCTTGCACAACGTTGAAATCATTCTCCACTGCGCTTGAGACAGGTGCATTCCACCTCCTTTGCCTATATCGTGGCCAGATGTATAGGCTTGAATGGCCTTTTGCTGCTCCTCCATCCTCTGAAACATATAGAGGGTTGAATTCCACCTCGTTACCACCTCCTGCTTCAGATGATGGCAGGGCAGGTTCAGGTATTTTTGGTGGTGCTCCAGTCTTCTGTACGCGGTGCATGAACGCCGAAAGTGGCCCGCAATTCTTCGGGCCACCGACAGCATCTCTTGCATGCCCCTGTCGTTTTATAAATAATTCTGCACCACCAAATTCAAGGTATGTGCAAAACATGGGACGTGCAGGAATTTGCCCAGATGTAATGCACGCACAATATTGCTGGCGTTGTCCGATGTCACAAATCCCCAGGAGAGTCCAATTGGGGTAAGCCATTCTGCGATGATCTTCCTCAGTTGCCGTAAGAGGTTTTCAGCTGAGTGCGTATTCTGGAAAGCAGTGATACAAAGCGTAGCCTGCCTAGGAACGAGTTGGCGTTTGCGAGATGCTGCTACTGGTGCCGCCGCTGCTGTTCTTGCAGCGGGAGGCAATACATCTACCCAGTGGGCTGTCACAGTCATATAGTCCTGAGTCTGCCCTGCTCGACTTGTCCACATGTCCGTGGTTAAGTGGACATTGGGTACAACTGCATTTTTTTAGACACTGGCGAGTCTTTTTCTGAGGTCTGTGTACATTTTCGGTATCGCCTGCCTAGAGAAATGGAACCTAGATGGTATTTGGTACCGAGGACACAGTACCTCAATCAAGTCTATAGTTGGCTCTGAAGTAACGATGGATACCGGAACCACGTTTCTCACCGCCCAGGCTGCCAAGGCCTCAGTTATCCGCTTTGCAGCAGGATGACTGCTGTGATATTTCATCTTCCTCGCAAAGGACTGTTGGACAGTCAATTGCTTGGTGGAAGTAGTAAAAGTGGTCTTACGACTTCCCCTCTGGGATGACCATCGACTCCCAGCAGCAACAACAGCAGCGCCAGCAGCAGTAGGTGTTACACTCTTGGATGCATCGGAGGAATCCCAGGCAGGAGAGGACTCGTCAGTGACATGGCCTACAGGACTTTTGGCTTTCCTGGGTAAGGAGGAAATTGACACTGAGGGAGTTGGTGGTGTGGTTTGCAGGAGCTTGGTTACAAGAGGAAGGGATTTACTGGTCAGTGGACTGCTTCCGCTGTCGCCCAAAGTTTTTGAACTTGTCAATGACTTATGATGAATGCGCTGCAGGTGACGTATAAGGGAGGATGTTCCGAGGTGATTAACGTCCTTACCCCTACTTATTACAGCTTGACAAAGGCAACACACGGCTTGACACCTGTTGTCCGCATTTGTGTTGAAATAATTCCACACCGAAGAGCTGATTTTTTTTGTATTTTGACCAATGGCCATATTCCTCCCACGGACAACAGGTGTCTCCCCGGGTGCCTGACTTAAACAAACCACCTCACCATCAGAATCCTCCTGGTCAATTTCCTCCCCAGCGCCAGCAACACCCATATCCTCATCCTGGTGTACTTCAACAGTGTCTTCAATTTGACTATCAGTTTTTTTGGTTTACATATCATCACCTGTGAATCTCGTCATTGGTGCCAAGAGAGGGGGGGGGGGGTACAAATTACCCGGGCCCAGGTGAGATGGAGTGGCCCAGTGATTGTCCAGTAGGGGCCCAGGCCCTCTCCCTCTTACCTAGCAACAGTAGCTGCAGCCCTTTTCCTCAGCCCAGCACATGCTGCTGTGTACTGGGTTGCAGCATGGCCATGGAGGTGCTTAAAATACAATTTTTTCAAGTATTTTTTTCTAGAGGTACATGACCACACCTCATGTGATTAGGCCACGCCCCTTGAAAAGTACCTAGGCCCATGCAGCTCTTGACTGCACTGACTGTTATATCTCCATCATCTTCTTTGCTCAAACTATCAGTATTGTATTGTGCTTCATTGACTGTTCATATCCCTGTGCTAAATAAATATAATTGCACACATGCGCAGGAATCTTCTACAGCCTCCTTGTTTCCTCCACCGCACCCACTGACCCACTAGTGCCCCCTCCGTGAACAGACACAATTACAGACCTGACAGATTGGCAATATTCATCTTGTATTTGAGAAATATTCCTGAAGTGGTTTTTTTTGTTTCAGTAATTATAATTGATAAAATACAAGGACAACAAGTGCTCGAAAATGTATTTTATTTTCAATCAATTTTACTAACCATGAAAATGTTTCATATGAATTAAAATTACATGGTAGTTTAACATTTATTGTGACAATGTGACATTTTATCAAAAACATAAAAACACTGTTTTTTTTATAAACAATTACTATTAATAAACATCTATATGGGTATATTCAATTAGCGTCGATGGTCGGAATGGATCCGACAACCCCTATTCAAATCTTATCTCAATTCGACTTTTTCAAGTCGAATTGAGATGAGGGACCCAGAGGAGGAGGGGAGACCTGTGGGGACATCCGCCGGCAGACGGAGATCAGCGCTACAGTAGCATGTCACACAGCTGCCCGACCTCACGGCAGTGTCAACCTGGCTCCAGCAAGCGTGACCTCACTTGCTGGAGCTGGGTGGAAGCTGCCGTGAGCGGCACGTCTGTGTGACATCCTGCTGTAGCGCTGATCTCTACATGCTCGCGTCTGTCCCCCGTCTCCCTGCGGCTCGCCCCCCTCTCCTGCTCTAATCCCTCATCTCGGTCTGACATTTTTTTGTCGGACTGAGATGGTCGAAAAGGGGGCCAAAACCGGTCTGTTTTGGCCCCGTTTTCGACATAAGCACGTGGATCGGCAGCTATTCCACCGATCCACGTGCTTTTCGACAAGTCGAATTCATCGACTTGTGGAAAAATCAGGATTTTGGTACTTACCGATAAATCCCTTTCTCAGATTCCACAGGGGCCACTGGAGTGCAAATACAATGGGGAAATAGTAGGCAGTAACTGGGAGCTGGCACTTTAAATTTATAACCATGTGACTAGCTCCTCCCCTACTATGTTCCCCCTCCAAGCCAGTCCAGTTAAAACTGTGCCCGAGAGCTGGAAAAGACCAACCTCAAAATAGAGGAGGTTCGCTAAGCTAACTAAAACAAGATAATCCCCAGGAAACCTGGAAACATAGTGATAGGGTAATAGGAACAAAACGTGCAGTCACACAGTGACATGCAACCCGATAAGTGTAGAAGGAGGAAACAGCGCTTGGTGGGCGTCCAGTGGCCCCTATGGAATCGGAGAAAGGGATTTATCGGTAAGTACCAAAATCCTGATTTCTCCTTCATCCACTAGGGACCACTGGAGTGCAGATACAATGGGGGCGTCCCAGAGCTCCCAAAACGGGAGGGAGAGCGCTTAGAGTCCTGCAACACCGCTCGGCCAAACTGTGATGCAGACGCCCCAAAAATGTAAATCCATAAAACTGACAAACGTATGACGTCCCGACTAAGCGGCATCGCAACATAAAGCATTCATGGAAACCCCGTGGGCGTCCGCCCCCGAAGGTCCCCCAGAGCATGCCGTCATGGAAAATGGAGGCTACCGAGCAACCGCCAGATAAGATTGTCTGATGGTCAGACGTATTCCAATAGCCCAATGTCGACTCTGACCCCGGTCATTTAGGACGGGAGCATCGTACAGAACAAGTAGAAATAAAGTTGTCGAATAGCCGAGGACCGCTGTAAAGTCGGCGAACCCTGACAACCTCCAAAAAAGGCCGAAAACACAAGTGTCAGATTTATATGAAAAGCGGACATCACCCCAGGAAGAAACGACAGCCGAGTATGAACCCCAGCCGTAACCGTATTCGAAAGGTGGGTTGCCGGTAGAGTACTCCCTACAAGAGCGCCCGAACTTCCGGCAGCCAGGCTAATTTCCTTTGGAAGAAAACTGAAATAGCAGAGACCTGAAACTCAGGTCAACCTAGTTGAAGCGCAGCCGAGCCAACCACCTGGATAAACCAAAGGCGGCGGCTAAAATTAAAAAACGAAGCGAAAAACACTCGTCATCCACACCAGGCCACCTAAAGTTTCCAAAAGTGGCAAAAGCGAGACAAGGTAACCGACGTCCAAAATCGGGGCCCAGTAGGTATAACCAAACTAGGGAACTGCTTCCTTCTGAGAAGGTCTTGTGAACAGCCATTCCGTTAAACAAAACCTGTGTAAGACCGAACAAAGAAAAGGACCTTGTTGAAGTAGACATTCCCGCAGAGGTAGGAGCCAAGACTCCTCTACTGACAACAGGTGCAGGGTGGATTTTCAAGTCATGAGCGGTCAAACTGGAGACACTGGGAGGACCAACGAGAAGCTCCAAGGGCATCCTCGGCTACTGCCGCCAGAGCTCACATCCGACAGTAATAAAGGGTTGAAGAGTAAGTCTGAACACCAAGAGGTCGATCCGAATTCTCGCCAAGAGGAGAATGTAGGCGACCTCTCTCAGTGCTGCAACCTGGCTGAAGAGAGAGAGAGAGAGAGGGGAACTGGTCCCGAGGAAGGTAAAAATCATCTGACGGACCGAGTTGGGAACCATCTCTAAACACAAAAAAACAGTACGAGGAGCATAAATGGGACCCGTGTCGGATCATAAGATCCTGGATTCTCCGGGGATATTCAGAAGCAACCTATTCTGCAGAGTGGGATTCCCGCAGTAGATTGTCCAGTTAGGGAACAAACCTCACTCCCTGCGTTTGAAGTAGGGCCATCCTGTGACCTTCATAAACACAGTGAGAGCACAGCGCCGCCTCCTCTATAACCCCGCCTCCAGGCCAGGGAGCTCAGTTTTGTTAGCCAGCCCAATGCAGTAGCAGGTACCAGACACGACAACCAATCGTAGCCAAATACACCACACACTCATCGCAGGAGAGGGTGTCAGCAGCTATGTCAATACCAACCCAAAAAAGCTAAGTGCGTCAGGGTGGGCGCCTTGTAGAGCCCAGTGTACTTTGCAGATAGATTTAACAATGGTAAGTTCTTACCATAAATCTCGTTTTCTGCTGCAGGTACCCTGCTGGGCTCCACAGGGAATAATATCGGGGATGTCCAAAAGCAGTTCCTCACGGGAGGGGACACACTGTAGCGGGCACAAGAACTCGGCGTCCAAAGGAAGCATCCTGGGAAGCGGTGGTATCGAAGCCATAGAACCTAATAAACGTGTTCCCTGAGGACCACGTAGCCTCCTTGAACAATTGTTCAAGGGTCGCAACACGTTGTGCCACCCAGGAAGGTCCAACCGACCGAGTAGAATGGGCTTTGATAGTAGCAGGAGCCAGACGACCAGCCTGTACATAAGCATGTACAATCACCATTCTAATCCATCTGGCAAGAGTCTGCTTGGAAGCAGGCCAGCCACGTTCTCTTCACATATATACGGAGAGCCCGTACCACATCCAAAGACCGCTCTTTGGGAGACAAATCAGTAGAATTAAAGGGCGAAACAACAATCTACTGGTTAAGGTGGAAAGACACGACCTTAGAAAAATAACCTGGCCGCGTTCTAAGAACAGCCCGGTCACGGTGAAAAATCATATAGGGAGACTTGCAGGACAAGGCACCCAAGTCCAAAAGCCTTCAAGCTGAAGGAATAGCCAGCAAGAAAAGGACCTTAAGGGAAAGCCACTTAAGGTCAGCAGAGGCAAGAAGCTCAAACGGAGATACTTGCAAGGCCTCCAAAATCAACGACAAGTACCAAGGGGCCACAGGTTGCACATAAGGAGGCTGAATCCACAACACACCCTGAGTGAATGTATGGATATCAGGAAGGGTGGCAATCTTTCTCTGAAACCAAAATGACGAGGCAGAAATGTGAACCTTGAGGAAGGCCTAAGTACAGGCCCTGTTGTAGGAAGGCAAACAGTTTAGCACGGCCAATACGTCATGATTGTGAGACGCAAACCAAGTAAAGTAAGCATTCCAGACCCGATGGTAAATCCGAGCAGAAGCCAGCTTACGGGCCTTCAACATAGTTTGAGTGACCGCATCATAAAAACCCTTGGCCCTAAGGACGGAAGCTTCAAGAGCCATGCCGTCAAAGCCAGACGGGCCAAGTCCTGGTAAATAAAAGGGCCCTGAACGAGGAGGTCTGGTCGTTGTGGAAGTAGAAGGGGACAATCTAGCGAGAAGCCCTGCAGATCAGAGAACCAGTGCCGTCTGGGCCACGCTGGAGCTAGCAGAAGTAGTTTTCCTCCTTCTTGCTTAAACTTCCGTATTACTCTGGGCAGGAGTGACACTTGAGGGAACACGTACGGCAGCCGAAAGTTCCATGGGATTGACAGAGCATCAACGAACGCAGCTTGAGGATCCCTTGTCCTTGCTCCAAAGACCAGAACCTTGTGATTGTGTCGAGACGCAATCAGGTCCACATCTGGGAGGCCCCACTTGTCCACAAGAATTTGAAACACCTCTGGATGTAGGCTCCATTCTCCGGTGTGCACATCCTGACGACTGAGATAGTCCGCCTCCCAGTTCAGAACGCCCGGAATGAACACTGCTGATATGGGAGGCAGATGGTGTTCTGCCCACTGAAGAATCCTTGATACTTGCCT
The DNA here is from genome assembly GCF_028390025.1 of Pseudophryne corroboree. Taxonomy (NCBI): domain Eukaryota; kingdom Metazoa; phylum Chordata; class Amphibia; order Anura; family Myobatrachidae; genus Pseudophryne; species Pseudophryne corroboree. Next base: position 20,788,657 of record NC_086446.1, on the reverse strand, counting down.
CATTGCCATGCGCCTTCGAGTGCCGCCTTGATGATTTATGTACACCACCGTGGTGGCGTTGTCCGACTGTACTTGAACAGGTCTGTTCTTAATTAGATGCTGGGCCATTGTCAACGCGTTTAACACTGCCCGCAGTTCAAGAATATTGATTGGGAGCAGAGACTCCTCCTTGGTCTACCGACCCTGAAGAGAGTATTGTTCCAACATCGCGCCCCAACCTCTCAGACTGGCATCCGTCGTCAGAAGGACACAGTTAACCAACCAGTTACGCAACCAGTTAACAGTATGAACAAAACAGTATCAGCAAACGACTGATCTTAACTGTAACATAACCCTTATGTAAGCAACAACTATATAAAAGTCATGAAGAAATATGTCCGCACTGGGACGGGCGACCAGCATCCTCTACGGACTAGGAGAAAAAGATTTAAAGGTAGGTTTAAGATCTTATTTTCTCTTGCGTCCTAGAGGGGATTATACCAAAGCTCCAAAACGGGCGGGAGAGTGCGGATGACTCTGCAGCACCGATTGAGCAAACAAGAGGTCCTCATCAGCCAGGGTATCAAACTTGTAGAATTTTTAAAAAGTCTTTGAAACCGACCAAGTAGCCGCTCGGCATAGCTGTAAAGCCGAGACGCCTCGGGCAGCCGCCCAAGAAGAGCACACATTCCTAGTGGAATGGGCCTTTACCGAATTTGGTTACGGCAATCCAGACGTAGAATGAGCCTGCTGAATCGTGTTACAGATCCAGCGAACAATAGTCTGCTTAGAAGCAGGAGCGCCAACCTTATTGGCTGCATACAGGACAAACAGTGCCTCTGTTTTCCTAACCCTAGCCGTCCTGGCTACATAAATGTTTAAGGCCCTGACTACATCCAGGGACTTGGAATCCTCCAAGTCACCCGTAGCCACAGGCACCACAATAGGTTGGTTCATATGAAATGAAGAAACCACCTTAGGCAAAAATTGAGGACGAGTCCTCAACTCTGCTCTATCCACATGGAAAATCAAATAGGGGCTCTTGTGAGACAAGGCCGCCAATTCGGACACCCGCCTTGCAAAGGCCAACAACATGACCACCTTCCAAGTGAGAAATTTTAATTCAACCGTTTCAAGAGGTTCAAACAAGTGTGATTTTAGGAACTGTAACACCACGTTAAGGTTCCATGGTGCCACAAAAGGAGGCTGGATGTGTAGCACTCCCTTTACAAAAGTCTGCACTTTTGGGAGAGAAGCCAATTCCTTCTGGAAGAATATAGATAGGGCCGAAATTTAGGCCCATATCCACTTCTGTCTGCAGAAAATGGAGAAAACGGCCCAGATGGAAATCCTCCGTAGGAGCATTCTTGGCTTCACACCAAGATACATACTTCCTCCAGATACGGTGATAATGTTTCGCCTCACCTCCTTCCTAGCCTTTATCAGAGTAGGGATGACTTCCTCCGGAATACCTTTCCCAGTTAGGATTCGGTGTTCAACCGCCATGCCGTCAAACGTAACCGCGGTAAGTCTTGGAACACGCAGGGCCCCTGCTGCAACAGGTCCTCTATGAGAGGAAGAGGCCCATGGATCTTCTGTGAGCATCTCCTGAAAATCTGAATACCAGGCACTTCGCGGCCAATCTGGAACAATGAGTATTGTCTGCACTCTTTTTTTGTCTTATGATTCTCAATATTTTTGAGATGAGGAAGGAACACATAGAACGACTGAAACACCCATTGTGTCACCAGCGCGTCTACTGCTACTGCCTGAGGGTCCCTTGACCTGGCACAATACCTCCAAAGCTTCTTGTTGAGGCGTGACGCCATCATGTCTATTTGAGGAAGTCCCCAAAGACTTGTTATCTCTGCAAAAACTTCTTGTTGAAGTCCCCACTCTCCTGGATGGAGATCGTGTCTGCTGAGGAAGTCTGCTTCCCAGTTGTCCACTCCCGGAATGAAGATCGCTGCCAGAGCACTTACGTGATTTTCCGCACAGCGAAGAATCCTGGTGGCTTCCGCCATTGCCACTCTGCTCCTTGTCCCGCCTTGGCGGTTTACATGAGCCACGGCTGTGACGTTGTCTGATTGAATCAGAACCGGTAGGTCACGAAGAATATTCTCCGCTTGTCGTAGGCCGTTGTATATGGCCCTCAATTCCAGTACGTTGAGGTGTAGAAAAGCCTCCTGGCTTGACCACAGTCCCTGAAAATTTCTGCCTTGTGT